>NC_083474.1:16053108-16170608 GCF_030014155.1 Tachysurus vachellii
AGCTAAGTCATGCAATATAATAGAAAAGGTGTATAATGTAAAAAGTGTAAATATCTTACATATGAGCAAGCGTATCTAATATCACTTAAATTTAATCTTCAATGCATCTGTCAGTAGAACAAGAGCATACTATACATGATTAGATGTCTTTTTTTTTGCACTGGTTGCAAAATCATTTATCTGGTCAGTAGAATTCATTTCAAGTAAATAATGAAGATTAGAGTCTGTGTGTTTCTAGAAAGGATTTTGGTTGAAAGAGACTTCCATTATTTTTTAACCACATAACATTCATTATCTTTGTGGCTCTATTGTAAGACTAAATTAGGCATCTTTATTCAGGTATTCTCACCTCATAGCCAGTTGTTCCCAGAACAGCTACAAAAGAACGATTGAATATTCCACATTAAATTATACAGCCTCTTTCAGCATAAGTTTCTGCACCAGATGTTTGTGAGTTTTAATCCCAGTCATGCCAGATCATGTACTCACTGTACTGTATGCATCAACTGTTTCATGTTACATTTGCATTTAAATGGATTATCTGCCCAACTTAAGTAGCTAAAATATAGCAGCAATTACAGCAGTAATACCACTACACTGTACATTTCAATGCTAAAAGAAACACTTTTCATTGAGCTGTTCCTAAGAAGCCTCCTGGAGATGCAGCTTTTTAGAGCGTAAATAATTATTACAGAATAAACCACTATCATAACCTCTAAAGACTGAGATCACTCTAGATAAAAATGTCCTTGTATGCTTTTGTTTACAGTAGTAGCTGATGTGTGTGTGTGTGTGTGTGTGTGTGTGTGTGTGTGTGTGTGTGCACGCAGTGTCAGAGAAGCTGACTCTCTATCCATCTCTCAGCACTTAAAAGCTTTGCAGGCCTCCTTTTAACCCAACACAGATCTAACAGACAGCTCAGGCAGGAGAAATGACCATCAGCTGCCATCCCTCACCCTCAGGATAATAGAACTGACACACACACACACACACACACACACACACACACACACACACACAAAGAATGGAGGGCAAATGTTCGAATGAGAAAGTGGCCCAGTACCTCAACAGTGGTGATGACAGAGCTGTAAATCAGCCCTCTAACATACAAATGCAATGAATCTCACTTTCTGCTTTATTCTTACAGAAACTGTGATGGGATATTTTATATGATAAAGCTACAATATTGATTCATTTTTACTAAGAAACACTGAGAAATTAATCAATACAAGATATGCAGAATCAGTAATAATAAGTTAATAATAATTATAATGATGCTCATTAACGAAGATTTGTTTGTGCTTTTTACACACATAAACACTATGTATAGGACATAGTACATGCTTTAAAATAATACATAGAAGATAAATAAAGAAACAACCCTTTTTATGGGTTTACCCAATTGACTTTAGCAAACATTTCATTTGGTCTGTACTCTATGTTTAATCATGCTTCCAGGTGGTATCAGGAAAAAATAAAGCATCAGCTATAACTCAGTACCTCCTGTAATCTCGTCTTCCCTCCATGCTTCTCCCCTTTAACCGTTTTACCTAATCTGCCCATGAAAAAACTAAACAAAACCATGTCTAGCCAAGAACCACTATAATGATGACATAAAGATGAATGTGTGTGTGTGCAGAGGGTGGGAGGTATTAATCCTGTAGCATATGGGGGTGTGGTTTCATCTCAGCCTGCAACTTCAATTCAGAGTTTGGCGGGGGTGGGTGGGGGCGGTTGTGTTTGTCTGGGGACCACCTTGTTTACTGAAATGAATTGAGAGAATTGACTATAACATTATTTGTTAAATAAGAATAATAAAAAGAGCAATAAAAAGTTTAATATAAACTTGATTGGCTGTCTCATCTGTGTCATTTGAGGTAAAATATTTTATGTCTGCTATATTATTTAAACAGGGATGTGGTAGCTTAGTGGTTAAAGTGTAGGACTCCTGCTTGGAAGGGTGTGAGTTTGACTCTTGGGTCCACGAGACAGTTGGGCCCCTGACCAAGGCCCTCAACACTCAGTTGCTCAACTGTAAATGTTGTAAATGTAAACAGATTTCACCAACATTTCCTTCAAGGACATTTTTGAGGACATTTGACTGCTGCTTAAAACATAAATTTGTTATACAGCAGCAGTTATACACATTACAATGCTAGCCTGACTAAAGTGTGTGTATGTGTGTGTGTGTGTGTGTGTGTGTGTGTGTGTGTGTGTGTGTGTGTGTGGCCAGAACAAACTCATCTATCAGTAAGTGGACTTCTCATGTTTCTATCTCTTCTTTCTAAGCTTATAGTTAAGCATTGTGCAAACAGTTGAAACCAACAAAAGTTTGAAACCTTTTAATAATACACTAGTTTTGCAGGACAGAAACAAGGTAGAAACGTAAATATATTAGAAAACTAAAGTAAAGCAAAAGAAACAAACACTAAACAACAAACACATCATAACTGCTTGATAGTATTATAGGTGAAATTTATAGAAAACAGTGCAGTGCAGTGGCTTTGCACTGATCTGATAAACTGCTAAAGGCTCAGAGTGACTGTCTGCTTTTGTTTACAAAACACAAATAGCTCCATGATATTTTTATATTTTATTTGAAAAATAAAACAACAACACATCTTTATCTAAGTCTTTATGGATTATGCATAAACAAAAGCACAAACAGAAAAAAGCTGAAATATTTCTCTAAGTTCTCCAAAACATTTGGAACAACCTACCAGTTGATCTTCTTATACTGTAATCTGCACTACTGTTGTTGTTTTCAAGGCAAAGGTTTTTCAAATTGAAAACATTTCATTTTATTAAATGTTATCCAGTAGATTTTCTTTCTATGTGCATAAGTCTAGGTTCGTGCGTAACATATTTTAGTCTTGTATTCCTGGTGTTTTGCTAATTGAATAATCTCTACTGCAGGGTTATGTGCCATGTAATATCCTCTATGATGTGCACAATGCAATGAGAAGAAAGAGGAGAAACTGCTCAATGTGGTTGACCTCTGTGAAGGACAGCGAGCGTTACTTCACCTCCTCTCTACAGGAAGTGTGTCATAAATCTTCGTCAGAATGAGAGGCTCTGGGGTTGTGACCCATGACACACTGATCATCAGACATGCATCTCTCTCTCTCTCTCTCTCTCTATCTCTCTCTCTCTCTCTGTCTCTCGCGCACACACACACACACACACACACACACACACACACACACACACACACCTCATCTAACAATGCAGGGACTGTTTCCAAAACTAGTCCAAACTAATCCATTATGAATGCAGTGCCCATGTGCAGGTACTGTATTGTTCTTGTGCATATTTTATTGTTCAACATGTCCAAGATTTGCTTTGTAACATAAGTTTTATGGAGATCATTTTTTTCCAGTTTTATCCTCACAGAAACAAATATAATTGTGTAGAATATTATGTGGCTCATTCATTAAGATGTTAGTCCAGTGCCAGAAAATAATGTTTATTCTTCACATACTAAGAAAAACTTGCCTTAAACCTTTTAAGGCAAGTTTTTCTTAGTATGTGAAGAATAAACACTTCAGGATGAGTTGATCTGGGAAAATAATCAAAGACTAGGTCCTATGATGGCCTGATGACAAGTGAATTTATTGTTTTAAAGTCATATCTCTTCAGACAGGCATACACATAATACATCACATAACCACATGCACACTTTCATCTAGTGCTGGTTAATATTATGTATATATATATGTATATATTAACAGCAGCTACACTAATTCTACTTCACATTTTTTCAACCCTTCAGGAGGCACACAGAGATTGTACCAGCTAGACTCGTGCTCTGTGTCATGAAGATTTTGGACTTTCATTGAGAAGATGCCAAACCTGTGAGGATCCTGAGGCATCTAGAGATAAACCAGCTCCAGTTGGATTCCGCCTTCATAAAGATTTCGGACATTTCAACTCCATGACGTCTTACAGGACAACAACCTTCTAATCAATACACAAGTGTCAGACTGTATATGACTGTAGAAAAGACATTATTCCTAATAAGACACTCCGGTGTTTATAACAGTTTATAATCACACCCTCCGGTGTCACCCAGATGAGGATGAGGTTCACTTCTGACTCGGGTTCCTCTCAAGGTTTCTTCCTCTTCCATCTAAGGTAGTTTTTCCTTGTTACAGTCGCCTCAATCACCTCATGCTTGTTCATTGGGGATACATACAAACACATTTAAATATAAGTCTAATATTATCTTAATACAATCTTGAACTTTTGTATTATATTAATCTTTGTATACAATATAAAACTTTTTGTACTATATTTCCTATGCTCTGTAAAGCTGCTTTGGGACGATGTCCATTGCACTATACAAATAAAATTGAATTGAATTGAAATAAAGTGTTTTATTCAGC
Organism: Tachysurus vachellii; assembly: GCF_030014155.1. Taxonomy (NCBI): domain Eukaryota; kingdom Metazoa; phylum Chordata; class Actinopteri; order Siluriformes; family Bagridae; genus Tachysurus; species Tachysurus vachellii. The sequence goes on from NC_083474.1 coordinate 16,057,494, forward strand.
TTATATTACAGAAAATTGCCAGCAATTAGACATTTTTTTTAAAATAAAAACAAATACAAAACTTTGTACACAGTAATTTTTTTCCCAATCAGAACATTGTACTTTTGTACACTGTGCTTCTCCCACATTTACTGCTGTAAAAGTAAGAGTTAGTTAGTTCCTTTTATTATGTACATTAAAACAGAAACAGTCATTCTCCTCAGTTTTGCATGAAATTGATGACAGAAAAAAACAGCTTCTTACTGAGAAAGGAAAAAGCTCTCCATCCTGTTCAATCTGCTGTGTCAGAAAACCGAAATGAACTATAATTGCTGCAAAACATTAACGCACACCGAAGACTAGATATATAGGTTTTTTGTGATAAGTTTTTTAAATTCACGATAGCATTAATAGTTTATATATTACATATATAAAATTAATATACTAGATATACAAGTTGTGAATGAGTTGTAACTATAGGATTGATAACACACTAGTAGGAGTGTATTATAACTTGTTTATGTATATATATTTCTAACTATATAAATATTTACATAATTATTTATACCTTATACAGTACATCATTTTCAGTAACTGACTTATTTATTACTAGCTTTGACTGCAAGTGTTTTTTTATTTGAATTCTTAAACTTGTAGCTTGTACCAAATTATATATGAATTGCACTTTTACATCTGCTTGATTATAAAAAGAATCTTCAATCTTTAGTTAATAAAGTGTGAACCTGGGACTTGTTTTGAAGTCGGAGCTGAAAATGGATCAATTCTGAGATTCTATAATCCAACTATTCTGTTGAATTTTATTCCTTTCAGTCATATTGATTACTTTATTGTCAACATGCTGCACTCCTCTGAAAAGGAATCTTGAGTCTCAGAATAGTTTCCCTGTGTAATAATAAATATGAGAAATATAAGATAAGTTTCTGTTTAACACTGCCAGCATTAAAAAACACATTTGTTGCAAAATCTGAATTCGAAAGTAACGGAAATGTGACAAGACAATATCGGGAAGAAGGGTTAGCTAATATTCTGTCAAAGAGTTAATAACAAAGAGTTGGTTGCATGAAGGCTGGATGGGTTGTCATGCTCACATGAATAAAAAATGTCTTACTATTCATAAATTTTCTGCATATACAAACAGTCAGAATGTTAGGAGGATCATGAAAAAGTCATCATACTGATAAAAATCATGTTAAATGAATCTGTAGTTACAGCATTCACATGGGAAGGGACAGTGTGTTGTGTGATTGTGATCTGAATAGACGATGTGTTTAGGATGTGAAATCAGCACTGACCTCAAGATCATGTGGAAACTTGATGAGACAGTATTGGAAACCTTATCTTATGCAATCAGTAAAAATGTGCAACAGAAGGAAACTTGTCATACTACACACACACACACACACACACACACACACACACACAAACCTGTTTCACAATACTGAGAAGAGAAAACCACACTGTACACACATTCATTTTCAACAGCAGCTGGTAAAAATTACTTTCTATCTTTGTAATCAGAAACCGCTCGATTTGATTAAATGTGCTTATTTTGATTAAATGTATGTGAGTCATAAATGAAACTGAGTTATTATTTATTTAATAAATAAATGTAAAACCACCAGCAGAAGTGAATTTTTAGTCACTATAGAAAAACACTGGAGCATGCATGTTTTGTGTTCGATTAACAATAACACACAGTGTAAATATAAGAAATGAATAATAATGCTGTTAGATAGATAGAGCGAATAACACTGATTATCTCTTCATCACAGCATCTGTTAGTGGGTGAGGTATATTATGCAGCAGGTTAACATTTTGTCCTCAAAGTTGATGTGTTAGAAGCAGGAAAAATGGGCAAGCGTAAGGATTTGAGCGAGTTTCCCACGGGCCTAATTGTGATGTTTAGACAACTGGGACAGAGCATCTTCAAACTTCAGCTATTGTAGGGTGTTCCTGGTCAGTATCTATGAAAAGGTGGTGCACCGTCGACAGGGTCATGGGAGGCCAAGGCATTGATGCACGTGAGGAGCGAAGGCTGGCCAGTGTGGTCCGATCCAACAGATGAGCTACCTTCAGGGGTCTAGTGGAGTTTATGCCTCAATGGGTCAGGGCTGTTTTGGCAGCAAAAGGGGGACCAACACAATATTAGGAAGGTGGTCATACTGCTATGCCTGATCCGTGTATATACACGTGTATATATGACAAACAGCATGTAGAGATGGTTGTGCTGTAGTGTGCTCATCATCATCATCATCATCATCATCATCATCATCATCATCGTCACAGAGATGATCTGCTCTAAAGTGTTATGGTGAAAGATATAAAGAATGAATTCCTCAAATGTTCTTATACAAAAGAGCTCTGGTGTCTTATGTAGTATGTCATGAAGAGGGTGGGATGGATTGTCCATGATGGACAGCAGTTTGTTCAGTGACCTCCTGCTCCCACTCAACCTTCCCAGTTTTCATCCAGTGATAGTTTCAGCCTTGTGAATGAGTTAATTAAGTTGTGTTATTATTGACACTGATGCTGCTCTTCAGCAGACCACAGTCCATGTCTCTAGTGACCACAGACCTGTAGAAGAAAATGGAGAAAACACTGATCAGTAATATCCACATCTTTTAGGATGTGACATTAACACACGTTCATTTCAAGGTTAGCAGAATATTTTCCGGACACTGTGATTCAGGTATATTTTGCTTCCCTGAAACATTTCGTAAGTGTAAGAGAAAAGTGTCAACGTGAGACTGTTTATTTGTTTAACACTGCTGTAACTTTTAAGATGTAGGAACACAAATGTTACAAAATGTTACACAAATAATGTTTCTACAGTTTGATGTAATAACACCACAACACTGCTGAATGCTGAATTCTGATTGGTCTACTTAAGGTGCTGCTTCAATAAGGAATAAACACTTTTGTACTTTAGAGTAAAATAATGTGTGACAGGGAGAGTGATGATGCCCAATGTGAAGAGTAGTTACTGATCCACCCCAAAGTGGAATATTTTCATATAACATCAGCAAAAAAGTGTTTGATTCCTCCTGTATGAATAATTAAAAATGTTAGTTTATTAATGATTGACACTTGTGTTATGCTTTGTTATTGATTGCTATTATTGCTATTATTATTTCCTCGCTTTGCTACTTCTCATTTTGTTTCATGGTCTTACACCGGATTCTCCTTCCATAAATACGGAAAAGTCTGCATTAACTTATGCACTTTTCTTTGTTAAATAACAACACTTATTAGTTATTAGGCCTGGCCTGCACAGCAGAAGAACAACAACCTTTCACACAATAACATGAGGAGTGAAGCATACTGTAAGTACATTAGTTTACAATGGATCACAAAGAAATATCGGCGACCTCCAATGGATCAAAAATATAAATACAGGAGGAAGTTGTCATCTTTAAGGGCATTAAAATAGAAGCCAAAGCCAAACTCTCCTGGACATATGTTGGGAAGGAAGCGATCAGGGTAGAGGCAATTGTACGATAGGAAGGTACGAGCCGTGGCCCCTCGGCAACCCGTAGAGGAAAAGCTCTTTCACGGTGCCAGGACGTAGCCATTAACTCAGACATTCACAGAGAATACTTTAAGAAAAAGCAATTAGCCCATCTCCCATCCTCAGGCTCAGGGAATAGTGCACTATGTGTATTGAGTTGAAAATATAGACAAAAGGGCACTAAGGCTTATGGGAAAGGACTTAACATCTCCATTAATAAAAAAAGAAAACAATAAAGGGCAAAGTGTACCACTGGCACAAAGAATACAGAAAGGTTCATGGAAAGTTTACTGGCATTACACTTTGTTTACAGAAAGCATGTTATTAAGTTATAATGTATGAACTTGCACTGGTCAAATGACTTTCACACCACCATGTCGGGTTTGAAATAAATTTTACAAAATTGTTTGTTTAACAATGAAATTAGTAGCTAATCTATGTGGTTTAAAGTGAGCATAGAAATATTTAGATATTTAGTATTAAAAAAAAAACATTGACTGACACGGTTGCTTTAAAGCTACATTTAAAGCTCAATCTCCAGTGCTAGAAATAAATAAATAAAAAGGGTAATAATTTACAATAACAGTATATGAATAATCCTGCACCAATCCCTAAATTAATACTTAAATATGAACTAATGATGTACTAATCACAAACTAAGGAAGAGCTAACCTTAACTACAATATGACGTGTATAACAACCACCTTAAACACATAATACTACAGGATTGATTAATTAACATAGAAAAGTGAACACAATCAAACATGTTCTAAGACTAAAGTAGAATGTAAACACAAGTAAAGAATAAGGGACGTTTAGTATTTAGTCATTCTATACAAGTGAAACTGTATATACTATACTATATAGTACTATATAATCTTTTAGAACACTGGGTTTAAATGTTAATTGATAATAGTGTCTACTAAATGACATCCTTGTGGGTAAAGTAGCAAAGCCCCGGGCCTGAGCCACACAGAGCACGTACTAGTACTACAGTGGAGTTTAAAGAGAAATAGATGGAGAATGGATCGAGTCAGTGGAGATTCATGCAAAAACAGGTAAAAATAAAATATTTGGTGTTTATTATTAGTATGTCTTTCTACTCGATAAGGAGGATTGATATAAATTATGAAAGCAATCCAGCAACATTCACTGATGACTGTGTACATGGCTGCATTTGGCATAATATAAAATTTAAACTAATAATTCAAATTATTTCAATATGACTTAGTTTAACGCATGTCTTATTTAATAATAAATTAATAAACAAATAAATAATTAAATAAATAAATACTAGTTCTGCATTATTTTTTGATTAGTACACACCTTAAGTCTTTACCAGCTCATAATTACGTCAGTATTAATTCAGGTATTGGTGCATGATTATTCATGTACTGTTACAGTAAACTAAAATAAAGAAAAACATCAGAAATAAAACATGTATGTAGTGAATGAAAGACAGAAAACAGATTGTTCTCCTTTAATTCAGTTAATGCACAACTGACAAAGTGCAATGGATCCAGTAATAATGAAAAATGTACTACTCAAAGCATGCTATTTTTAGTATTATCAATCAGTATTAGTATTGATTTAATTTTAAGTTAAACTACTCCTTTAATTTGAGTGAAGCAGTCAGTTCACCGATCCATAGTGTCTCTCCTATGGATGAATAAACAACACTGGGTTGTCACACATTTCGGTTTCACTTGTATCGAATGACTAAATACTGAACTTCCTTTATTCTTTACATGTGTTCCACCATATAATGATATTTGTTTTGTTCTCGGTTCTCTGTTGTGTTCACATGCATGTGATATTAAGATGAAAGTGATCAATAAATTGGTCACAAATTTAGGCACATTTGTCATGCGTATGGACGTTTTATAAATTACTCATAGGATTTGTTTTTGTGGAAAGAATATGTATGTTCAAATTGTTTCATATCTGTAAATGATTTGCTTTTTTTTTGATGAAGTGGTGAATCTAAGAGAGCATAGCTTCGTCCTAGTAAAGTTACATGATGTTATTGGTTTTGCTGGTGACATTAATACAAAACATTAGTAATAAACATCATAGTTGATGTCAGATTTGCAAAGCCAAAATATTGCAACACTTGTTACATGATGTAGGCCTACTGTGCAGCTCTAAAGTCCTAATGCCTGGAGTGTATATATCAAAGATCTCACTAGAAAATAAACTAAAAATGAACAGACACTAAAAAAACAAAGCCAAACAAATGACTTCATTCAGAAATTATTAGATATTTTTGTTATATCACAGATTTTAAAGGCAACTTATAGCTGTATGTAACTATATATAGTATAAACATTTAAACAGTATTAGCAAATTGCTCAGAATGCTGTTCATAGCCAACTTATGCCTCTTTCTTATTATTTATTCAAATATTTATTTTAAATGCTGTCTCAGGGATTAAACATGCTGTTTACAGGCTGTTACTGTTCCTCTGGAGTGACTAGGTCCTTACATAAATGTCACAGCATCTGCTTTCACCCAAAGTATCTGAGACAGCTATAACTGGGTCAAAAGGGCAGGATTACACTTATAGCAGCACATCAGGCACACTTGATAGCACAAGAGATTTAATGTTACAGTAAATGCAAATCCTACAGATGTCTGCAGAGGGAAAGGATTTTTAGAAACGTTACATCATGCCATCAGAAGGTCATCTGAACTATTACACTCAAGTAGCAGCACGATTACTTCTAAAATGTCTCATATTATACAATTCAAGGAACCGGTAGCTAATTCATATTAGATCCAACTTCTAGGAAGTGAGCGTTTAGTGTGTATTGAGTGTATTGCTAGCTCTAACATTTTGAGTAACAATGTTACCAATAAAGGGGAAATATGATATGTACCTCAGTCAAAGTCACAGCAATAGGGCTAACCATGAAAAAGACCAAAAGGCCACCTAAATGCCAATTTAACACTTTTATTACACTCTATATTATTGCTTTATATGTACTCTTTTTCCCTTTGTGCTTGATGCCCTCTAGTGATTTAACTTTGTTAATGCATTGATTCCGGAACTAAAGTGTCCGGAACTGAAGGTTTTTCTCTTAAGTTTCTCATCGAATCTGTTTTTGTAAAGGACCGCATTAACAGGTAACGCATTGCTACTCTTAAGACTGTTATACGTTTGTTTTACCGACTTGAAATAACGTGTAAATTGTACTACAGTGTAAAACAATTAAAATACTTAATATAAGTATCTAGTTGGTAATTGCTTATTTGTTTATTTAAAAAGAAATCCCTAGGAAATCGTAGATATTTGTACACAAGCTATAGCTAAGTGCTAATGATCACATCTCATTTGTTTACAAACTGCAGTAAGGAGCATTTTACTTTTGTACGTTTAAAGCCTCATTAGAGTGTAATAAAAACCTTTTTTGTTTCTGTCTTAATCCAGGCTGTTTGTTTAGGAATGAGCTCCTTAATAACACCATGATCTCAGTTGAAGGTGGTCTGTATATTGGCTCTGTGTCAGATCTTAAGGATTCTGAAGCTCTGAAGCTCTCTGGTATCACTCACATCCTCAGTGTGGATTCTGAACAACCAGAGCTTTCAGGTTTTAACATCAAATTTGTCCATGCGCTGGACGATTCCTCCACAGATCTCCTAAGCAAGCTAGACAGCTGCATCCTATTTATCAGTGATGCTCTGAATGCATCTGCTTCTTCCTCTTCCTCCTTTTCATCATCAGCTCCATCATCATCAACATCATCTGTTCTTGTTCACTGGTAGGCCTCAGTTTCAATTTTATTTTAATACATTTAAATTTTTAATTTTATCTAAATGTATTTAAAAGTAGGCTCGTAGGCCTGCACAGATATGAGCAGTAAATGAATATTACTTGTATTATATTTACCTCTTGACCTTCCTAACATCCTTCCTTTCCTGCCTAATTAGATTGCAGATTATTTCCTTTAATAATTTAATCATGATCGTTACAATTAAATTCATGTTTTGGGTCCATATCAGCATGTACTGCTTTATACTAGGAGCATAATGCAATGTTACTGTGTGTGTCTGTAATGTGTTCTTAATATTTGCACATGCATTTAAATTTTAACATGTAGTAGGTTTCATATAGACACCAGGAGGTGTTTTTATTAAACAGCGATGTGCATATGGGCCTTTAAAAAAATTATAAAGAAAAATATCTCACTTTCTATGAGCCTCCTGTTCGTGTGTGTATTTAAATGTTAATAAATCAACTGAAATTTTGCTCCTCACACAGTATTATCAAACTGTTTTCGATAACAAGCCGATGTCGATTTGAAATTCGATGGAAATGAGATCAGATTTGATTGCGTGTGACTTTTAAAGCACAAGATCATCCTGCTGGATATTGAAGAGATGCAGCTCACTTACTGAGAGCTTTCAGCTGTCCTGAGCATCTGGAATCATCTAAGAGCTCACATATCAGAATTAAATAGCAAATTATTTATTATTATTATTTAAGCTTTACTTGGATGGTGAACAGCCACACTAAATACGTCATAGTGTTTAATACTGTGGACAGAACCATTGGAGACTATCACACCTTCTTTGAACTGCAAATGCGTCACTCGACTTTGTGCTCAGGTCTTTATCAGCGAATGTTTGAAGACTGGCAGGAAGGAGTTAGTGTTAAGTCTGTAATGAACTCAGAAATGACTCTAACCTATTAGTTCCTCAGGATCTGTTGTAGAAAGGACAGTATTTATATTTACATTATTTACTGTCCAGTTTCACACAAATGAGGATGAAGTTCCCTTCTGAGCCTCAAGGTTCCTTCTTTATATCATCTGAGGGAGTTTTTCCTTCTCACCACCATCACCACAGCCTTGCTCATTAGGGATATATAGTATACAGTAATATATAGTAATTCATTTTAAACTTACAATTTTAATCCTGTTTCTATGCTTCTGTAAAGCTGCTTTGAGACAATGTATATTGTTATAATGCTATACAAATAAATTGAATTGAAATTGAATTAATAGAAACCATAAAATTGTTAACTATGCTTTTGTCTCTTGGTCCCGTCTTCCATCTTCCAGTCATGCAGGTCAGAGTCGGAGTGCTGCCATTATCACTGCTTATTTAATGAAGACACACAAGCTGAGCACTCAGGAGGCATATACTAAACTCCAGAACACCAAACCAGATGTCAAGTAAGAGTGTACAAGCTGATATGTGCACACTTACACATAAACCTGTGCTTGGGTAACATTTTCAACAGCTGACTTCTTGTCTTGACAGGATAAATGAAGGATTTCTTGATCAGTTGATGCTGTATGAAGCTATGAATTGTGAACTGGACACCAGCAGTGTGTTTTACAAGCAGTTCCGATTAAAGAAAATTACTGAGAAATATCCAGGTACTTTTAACATCAACTTCAAACCAGATGTTTTCTTTCCTGTTGTTCCTTCTGTTGTCATTTCACATTTTATATAGCTTATTTTTATAGAGCTTATTTACAAGGGTACAAGAGTTGGGGGGAAAAAAACATTGTACCGCAATAAATACATTTATTCCAGATGTGTGGAAGAGATCTGAAGCTGTGTTTGATTGTGCTGTTGTCACTGTTTCTGATGGTGTTTGTACTTCAGAAATGTGATTTTCACACTGTAAGGCAGCTTGAAGTCTGTCACAGTCTAGTAAAATAATGATCACAGACCTCCAAGTGTATATTGACACTGGATTTTTATTCATTAAATTAGTTTCATTTATTTCAATAATGTGTCATTGTTTTTAAGGTTCTGATTATTGCAGTGGTCTTGTTATAGCACTAAAGGTTATGGTATATATCTGTCTCTGTAGTTTACTTTATTCCTAATCATACAGTTTTACAATTTTATCTTAAAAATAGAGCTTAAAAATGTTCCCCGAGACATCTTTGCAGCCGACCCTGCACAAAGCCACAGCACTGAGGCCGTCTACAGATGCAGAAAGTGCAGGTGAAATCTGCATCGTAATCACATTTCCCTTCTGTCTCCCTCTCTCTGTCTCCCTCTCTCTGTCCCTCTCTCTGTCCCTCTCTCTGTTCCTCTCTCTGTCCCTCTCTCCGTCTCCCTCTTCGTCTCCCTCTCCGTCTCCCTTTCCGTCTCCCTTTCCGTCTCCCTTTCTGTCTCCCTCTCCGTCTCCCTCTCCGTCTCCCTCTCCATCTCCCTTTCCGTCTCCCTCTCTCCGTCTCCCTCTCTCCGTCTCTCCGTCTCCCTCTCCCCGTCTCCCTCTCTTTGTCTCCCTCTCTTTGTCTCCATCTCTCCATCTCCATCTGCCTCTGCCTCTTCCTCTCCATCTCCATCTGCACAGCTTCCACCTAAAGTGTTTGTCTGCCTTTTCTTTTCCAGACGCACACTGTTCCGACACTCCAGCATCCTTAGTCACTGTGTAGGCAGCGGCCAGACTGCTTTCTCCCATAAGAGGCAGAGCAGAGGACCACCAGCTGGAGATCAGAGCCAGTGTACGTCGTATTTCATCGAGCCAGTGCAATGGATGGAGGAGGCACTGCTCGGGGTCATGGATGGACAGGTACAACACTGCTTACACTCTCCCTCAATTATTATTCTTATATTATTGTTATTAAGAAAAACACTGCATCAGAATTCTGACAATCATGTCATGGCAAATATCACACACTGTCAAGAGATAAGAGTATGTCAGGTTTATATCATGCTGGTTTAGTCATAATTTTAATTATGTTTATTAAGTCTAAATTAGCTTAAGAAAATATAGCAAATTAAATAAATCACGGAAATGTGTATAACCTACTTAAAAAAAGATTGATTATACATTAGGTAAACAAATAAGGATTAAGCCAATAAATCAGCTAATTAATAGAATAAAAAAATGGCAACCTTTTTACATTTCACATTCAATTTTTTATATTATTTTACATAATATAAAAATAGATTTTTTCATATTACTTTTTATTGTGACTATGATGCTGATGAATACTAATTCTTTCTCATTATTATTATTTTATTATTATTATTATTATTGTCATTTTTGTTGTCTTCGCTATCACTTCTCTTGAACACGTTTCATCAGAAGGCTGACATAACCATGTCATAATAGTGTCATTACAGATGTAATGAGCTGTCATGGCAGTTTATTTCCCACTGTATAGCAGCCTTATGGCTTTATACTAGCTAACACTTGTTGAGTAGTAAAGCATATGATGGATGTTGTCTTTCAGCTCTTGTGTCCTAAGTGTAGCTCTAAGCTCGGCTCGTTTAACTGGTACGGAGAGCAGTGTTCGTGCGGCCGCTGGGTGACTCCTGCCTTCCAAATGCACAAGAACAGAGTGGATGAAATCAAACACATCGACATCGCAGCACTTAAATAACACCAGTAAACGCTTTATTCCCCAAATAAAGACCTATATTGTTTAATCGTTTTGTATTGGCTTCAGGCTTTTTACCTAAACCATGCTAGACATTTAAACACAGGTTACAGGTTTATACAGGTCAGTATTTACTTTCACACTTCATCCAGTAGATGGCGCCACATTTATAAAGTCTTCGATAAGTTTCCCCCACGATATCAAACCTAAAATCCAGTGGGAGGAGTCACCTGATCCAGCTCCTCCCATATGGGTGGAGTCAAACCACAACGCTAGTGAGGTTTTGATATAAGGTCCATAAATTCATTTGATTTAATTCTGAAGTAATCGTGCAGATAATGCTTATCTCTGTACTGATGTAAATTAAAATGAGGGAAGGAAAGACATTTAAATAAATGGAAAATACACAGTTTAATGTTTTTACACAGATTTAATGTTTTAATTACTCAGACATTGAAGCTAATACAGCTAACAAGATAATACTGCGCTTATAGCTTCCAGTTTAGTATTACATAAAATATAGCTGTAAATCATGACAAATTCACCTCAGACTAAGTCTAAGTATTGTATATCAAACAGAAGTGTTTGTGAGTTCTAACACTAAACACGCTGAGTTTGGTTAAATAAACGGACTAAATTGATACAGCAGAGATAAAAACAGTTGTGGCAGCCATGTTGACTTCTTTCAGCCCTTTTGTCACTCAGACTTACAATCATTTAAGATATGATGTGTTTCATATAATAACATAATCACATAATTCCATTTAGTTTTGTATATGAAATGTTAACTGATCCTGCTGAACTGTACAGTTGTGTAAATGATTCCACTGCTCCAAATGATTGATTCACTGATCCTGTTTATATAGGGTTAGGGTTAGAGGGGGGGACTGCATACAGTTCATTTTCCTAGTTGAAATGTATTATTAATATGATTGATCATGTAATAAAAACTTTCATGAAGATGAACTACTACCAGACATATGGATGTGAAAACCTTGTTTTTTTCTGATTCTGTGTCAGTTTGTTGTGTTTCGCTGCAGTAGAATCTGATTTCGGATCATTGTCTCCTCTATGTTGAGCGTGGGTGCAGTTATTGACTGAGTTGAGGTGTTTAAGTATCTCTCCTCAGCCTCTGTAGACCTACTGAGTGGTGAGAATGTGTTTGTGTGTAGAATTACAGTGTAGAGTTCTGTCTTTTAGTTCAGGTGAGTCTAAATGACTAATCCAAAGCAGATGCTATGGCTTAAATCCAGGTTCTGGCTAAATAACACTTAAATAGTGCTGTAGGTGTTTTTTTGGTCCCCTTTATAGCTTGGTTTCATGTCACAAATCATTAACAATGATGTGTGAAGATACTGTAGAAGTGTCTGTAGACCTATTTATGAGTATAGAAGTATATAAAGACTTTCATGCTAAACGTTATCCATTAATTCATGTAAAGAGATTGCAGAGAATATTGAGAAGGTTGAACCTTTTCATTCCTTAAGAATTTATTGTATGCCTTATTGGCCCAGTATCTGTCTGTCTGTCTGTCTGTCACAGAAATGAAAAAGTGTTTGGCTTATTCTGAAAACTTGTGATGTTTATTCATTTCCTCACAGTGATAATACTGATGACAGACATTCACTGGCCCTTAAAACCTAAAATTATATTTAAAAAATAAAGAGTCCTACATATACCGTGTATTTCTGTGGCTCTTTAGGATAGATGTCAGCCTTTCCTAATCTAAAGTAAAAGTGGGAACTGGCAGGTTCATATAAAGAGCATTAGTGTTTATAGTGAATCGGTTTGGCTTTGAGGTTGACTGCTTCATCCTGCTACTGTGCTGTTAAATATTGTGATACAACGTGAAATAAGTGAAACAAAACTTTGTTAAATTTGTATAAATGGCTTCTACTCACTTAATATTGTGATTTCTTTAATAATATCTGCTATACATTTGCATTTATTTCTTTAGCTGTCTTCACTTAAACCTTTAAACTTCCTTTCATGTGTTATATGCCACGAGGGAGCCTTTGGGAGTCTGTGTCTACTTACAGCATGCAGTTCTCAGATCCTGTAAGCTTTATGAGGGTCAAATCCCCAATGTAATGACCTAACCTTCACCTGGAAGTCATTGAGGACTACTGTGTAACTGATGGACTTATTTATTGGTCAAATGACTGATAAACATTGACAAGTGTCCTGACAGGCAACAGACAGTGAAACTATTCGTTCTTGTATGTATGCTGAAAAGGTATTTATTTATGCATTTGGCAGACATGAATGGACAATGGAAGTGGTATCTCAGTGGTTAAGGTGTTGGACTACTGGTAATGTGTTTGAATCCCAGGTCCACCAAGCTGCTACTCCTGGGTCTCTGAGCAAGGCCCTTAACTCTTAATTGCACAGCTGTATAAATGAGAGAAATGTAAGTCACTTCGGATAAGGGTGTCTGCCAAATGGTGTTAATGTAATATATATAAACATCATAAACATGGTCAGTCAAAATAACTATGTATAGATTGCCAGTGACCTCACTATCTTTGGTACAGGTGGAACCTAACCATGCCAGGATAATGACTTTAACAGCCATTGGATTTTCCTTTATTTTTGTAACTTTTCTGTTGACCAGATAGAAACCATCTGCTTTAATAAATAGAATACATTATTTATTTATTTATTCTTCAGTCAGTGATCTCTAGTCACCAATTTATAATGAACAGAACGTACCCAAGGTGTCAATACACCACTGAGGTCAGTGGTGACTCAAGTCTCTAAGGCTCCTTGCTGTTAGTTGGAAGATCAGGGTTGCTGGGCCCCTAACACTGTCTGCTCTAGGGTGCTGTATCATGGCTCACCCTGTGCTCTGACCACAACTTCCAAAGTTGGGATATGCAAAGAAAGATTTTCACTGTGCTGTAATGTATATGTGACAAAAATAAAGTCTTAAATCCCATTCTAGTCCATTGCAGGTAGAACCAGAACTTTTGCAAAAAAATAAAAAAATAAAATTAAATAAAATAAACTCAGGGTTAAAGGTAGCCATTTTTCACTGGACTTTACCGTAGGAGGATAAAAAGTAAACATAAGTAAACAAAAGTAAACAGACGTTTCCAATAGCAACAGTCTGCTCAATCCAAATATTCTGTACACCACAGGAGACTGAGTCTAAATGATATTTTAATCTAAGGGTGTGAAGGTAGACTCATTTAGGACTAGCGATGGAAAATAAATGGGAAAATTATTGCCTTGCGATTTAAAATGACTTCAGCATTTTACAAAAAAATGTGGGAAACCTGGATAAGGGAGTTTGCTAAAGTCTGCACCTGAGCAAACCAAAATTTACTGGAAGGTTCGTCTTTGCATTCGCCAGCTATTTAGTGCAGATGTGTAGCTGGCAGCAGTGATGAAGTATTCCTCATTTCCTTCTGTTCCTGTTTAACTTGTTTAAGACATAGCCTAGTCCTGTCTATTCTATATAATTCTATAATCTCTATATTAATCTCTATAATAATCTCTTTTACTTAATTCAATTTTGTAATGAATACATAATCTATATTATAGTACAAACCTTTACCCATTTTAGCTCTTTATCCCTTTAACCCTTTAAGCTTTGTGTCTTGCTCCTGCATTTCTCTATGCTGGCAATAGGCTCATGTGATTGGCTTTGAGAAGATTGTAAATGTTTTCCCTGCATTTTTTATTTTTGGATGAGGCCTCTTCCACTTGCAGCATATGGACACAAACATTGTGGTCAGTGCTTTTATTGTGGTCAGGGTTCAGGAGAGAGAAATATAAAATATAAAGTCTTAGTGTTATAAATTGGCCTGCATGCACACAGAAGCATCTTTTGATGTTGGAGGAAGATTCATGGCTTGTAGGAGTGGTTCATTCTTTAGAGCTTTTTGCCCTAGCCCCTATAAAAAAATAAAGTGTGTGTGTGTATCTTTTCCTTCTGAGGAATTTTTCAAACAAGAGAAGAGAGTGTTTTAATTTTAATTGTCAGAACAGTGTTAAAATGTACAATACAATACAAGTACAAATTCAAAAACATACATCCAATTCTAATCTTTTCTACTAAATAAACCTGGAGATAAGCAAGTTATAACGATCTAAATAGACTCAATATACTATATGTAGTAGATATCAGTCTTAATGGCAGAGAAGAGATCTATAAATGTACTGTATGTTTGATTTTGTAACTGCATTTATTGGCAAAATGTGTCTGAATTTCTAGAGAATGTTAAAAGTCTGGCTTGCAAGGTTAGCCTGTCATCAGTAATAAAACAAACAAACAAACAAAAAAGATTCATGAAAACCATATAGTGGCAGAAGCAGTCCAGTTCTGCAGAGAAAAGTACAGAAGTGAATCTTAACTATAAGGTTTATTAAAAAGTAAACAAGAAAGTGGTGTCTCAATGTATCCATGTCTCGTATCTTAAGGGGTTCAGGATATTTCGGTGGGTAATCACCTGGCAGAAAAAAGATGCACATACACACTCTGTATTAAAGCTAAAGCTCTCTTAGAAGAATGTATGAAGGTTAGTAGGGAGTCTGCAGTACAAAAGACTCTCATTATGGATGTTGGTGCTGATGAGTGACAGCATGTAGGAGGCAAAGATTCACTGTTTAGCCTGTAGGCGAGCATCATGGACAAGCACAGCGAGATGAACAATAAGGTTTCCACTGCTGAATTCTTCTCTGAGGTCTGAGCATAAACTCTCCCACCTCTTCATTGTGATCAAACAATGATTTTAATTGCTGTGTGTTGGAAAATGTCAAGTGGCTTACCTCAAATAAGAGAAACAGGAGGTCAGGGACATTACAGCAATGTTTTGTGGTAACATAAATGCAGTTTCATATAAATGTTTACAGTGAATGCTTTTCTCTCAGAGACATCCAGAGTTTCTCTTCTTACGTCATACTGAAAACACTAACGTGATGTTTTGTATAACATAGAAATGACTCTGAACTTTGACTCACCTCTTTTGAGCACAAAAGAGCATTTTAAAAAGTCTGTCCACTGAAACTGAGGTTATTCTGTGTTTGGCAGCATTGGGTAATAACGGACAAAGAGAAATCCGGTTATGGAAATCCAGGGGGCAGTGGCGTTCACAGACATGCAGTGGGGCAGGGGCGGAAGGACCAAAAAGGGCACTAAAAAAAAGACAAAAATATTACTTCAATAAACATAACCAAATGTATTTTTGTACAGATTTTAACTTATTTATGAAATTACCTGTATTTAAATCAGTATTCGTCTATCTGCTGTCTTTTTAAATATTTGAATGACTTCATCACGATTAATTGGAATGTCTCACTCAATGGAGAGCAGCAGTAGGTCAGAAAGCCTCTCTTCATTACGCAGACTTCGAAGACTGGATTTCGAAAGTTTTAACTTTTTAGATTTTAAATTTTTAGGAGTTCAGAAAGAGAGGGGAAGACAGACTAAATCGCATTGTCTTTTAGGCACTTTAGCATTTCCTGGACATTACTTTTGGTGAAGGAGTAGGATGCATGAAACAATTTAAGTTCTGTGAAGACCTTCTCTTCCTCAATCCCGTAGAACTTACTAACTGTTCTGACAAGTTCAGCATCACCAGGTTCTACTCCTTTTGACCATTTGGATGCTACTGTCAGACTGTGTAAGCATTTGAGGATAATGCCAGTTGAACTATTATCCTTTCCTTTGAATCGTCTGAGCATCTCTTGAGTAATGGTATCCAAAAAGGTGTAGTACACCCTTGTTCGGTAGAACTCCTCCAAATTGTCAGGGTGATGGTCTTCTCCTGTTGACTTGGAACTGTATTTATACCTTGCAGGTATTTTTCTGGGTCTTGACTCACCAGGTATTTTGTCAGGAAACTCAATTCCAGCAGCCTCAGCCTTCTCATTTGCTTTTTCAAAAACAACCTTAAATTCACTTTCTGTCCTCAGTTCTTGAAGCCTTTTTAGCACTTTTTATCACAACTTGTGAGAGGGATGCTACCTTTAGCTGCATCAGAGAGTTCCTTGTGTTTTTTTCTTTTGATCCTTTCTTTCCTTGGCCTTCTATTAAATTTGTTGATAGACATGGAATGCACACATCAAGCAAAAATAAGGAGATGATGATAACAGTGAGAATCAATAAGTTAATCATGTTGAATTCATGTTTAGTTTTGTTGATATTGAAAACTTTATTTGTATTGCATGGATGAAGCATTAGCTATCATTAAATCAAAGATATAAATGTGTTTTACGTTAGAGTTGGACGTGGAATTAGATTTAATTTCACTAAATGCATTTCCTCGAGCTAATGACATGAGCACATTCTAAACTATGCTAGCGCCTATTAGTGGCCTTGGATAAAAAAAAAAATAAGACATGTCAATGTCAGAAACGTGGCAGCAATCGATTTACGGTGGCTGGGAAGTGCAAAACAAATTAACAAATCCGAAAACACATTAACAAATCCGAAAACACATTAACAAATCCGAAAACAAATTAACAAATCCGAAAACACATTAACAAATCCAAAAACAAATTAACAAATCCAAAAACACTAACAAATCCCAAAACAGATGAACAAATCCCAAAACACATTAACAAATCTGAAAACAAATTAACAAATCCGAAAACAAATTAACAAATCCGAAAACACATTAACAAATCCCAAAACAAATTAACAAATCCAAAAACACTAACAAATCCCAAAACAAATTAACAAATCCCAAAACACATTAACAAGTCAGACAACCCGGAAGAGGTTGGTATAGTCTGTGAATGGAAACTTACCATCGTCGGATGAGACACCTTTCATTCACCTTTATATCTTTAATGACAGTCGTCTTGTCCAATGATCGGTAAGTTTCCATTCACAACTATACCTACCGCTTCCGGGTTGTCTGAATCGGTGCACGAAACACATTAACAAATCAGAAAACACATTAACAAATCAGAAAACAAATTAACAAATCAGAAAACACAATGACATTTCAGACAACCCGGAAGCGGTTGGTATAGTTTGTGATTGGACAAGACACCTGTCACTCAAGGTATACATGAAGTTCAACAGTCTGCCGCAGGGAAAAGTTGGAATGGATGGATGGAATGGATTACTGAGGATTAATTCTGTTATTTTCTTATATTTAAACGAACTTTACACATTACACATAAGATTCCATACCTGTATATCTTGAGTGACAGGTGTCTTGTCCAATGATCGGTAAGTTTCCATTCAAAAACGATACACTACCGTTTCTGGGTTGTCTGACTTGTCGTTGTGTTTTCGGATTTGTTAATGTGTTTTTCGGATTTGTTCATTTGTTTTGGGATTTGTTCATTTGTTTTGGGATTTGTTAATTTGTTTTGGGATTTGTAAATTTGTTTTCTGATTTGTTAATTTGATTTCGGATTTGTTAATGTGTTTTGGGATTTTTTAATGTGTTTTGGGATTTGTTAATGTGTTTTCGGATTTGTTAATGTGTTTTCGGATTTGTTAATGTGTTTTGGGATTTGTTAATCTGTTTTTTCGAATTTGTTAATGTGTTTTGGGATTTGTTCATTTGTTTTCGGATTTGTTAATGTGTTTTGCACTTCTCGGCCACCGTAAGTAATACTTATATTATAATTAATCATAATTCCCATGCTACCGCATTCGCTAAGTGTACAACAACATTATGGTAGGATAAATGTCCATTTTCCACGTTACCTGTCTGCTGCTCTTGTTTTGAAGACTCGCGGCTAAGATGCGGCTGAAAAACGCAGTAAAGGTAAATCCGCCTTCCGCTCCACCTCCGCGTAAATACTCACTCACTCACTCACTCACTCACTCATTTTCTACCGCTTATCCGAACTACCTCGGATCTCAGGCGTCATCGGGCATCAAGGCAGGATACACCCTGGATGGAGTGCCAACCAATCGCAGGGCACACACACACACAGACACACTCTCATTCACTCACACAATCACACACTACGGACAATTTTCCAGAGATGCCAATCAACCTACCATGCATGTCTTTGGACCGGGGGAGGAAACCTAAGTACCCGGAGGAAACCCTCGAGGCACGGGGAGAACATGCAAACTCCACACACACAAGGTGGAGGCGGGAATCGAACCCCCAACCCTGGAGGTGTGAGGCGAACGTGCTAACCACTAAGCCACTGTGCCCCCCGCGTAAAAAGTCCGCCTAAATTTTTATTTTTTTTTTGTGTTGTGTTAATTATTATTGTTACTGGCAAATGGTATAGAAGTGTATTGTTATTTATAATAATAATACTACTAATAAGACAGGGGCACTTTACACTTTTAGACAAAAGGGGCAGGGGCTTGAGCCCCCCCGGCCCCCACCCTGTGCACACCTATGTACCATGACAAAGTTTTTTACCTTAGACTGTATTACGTCCTGATAACGGTTCATGAATAATTAACCATCAGTCTAAATATTATCTACTGTAAATCTGACTAAGTGGTGACTTAGTTACTGACATTGTGGTGTTTCAGTATCTGTAGTCTTCTCAGATAAATGTTCATTGGGATGCAATTGACCTGTTAGTTAAAAATACAAAACGTTCATTTGTGAAGTGAAAACTAATGCAAGGAATATGTGTTTATGTGTAACTATATAATGATGAATTACTTATCAAAATTTTCTACTAACAATTAAAAACTTTAAATTTAAGCAATTAAAGGTTTCTATTGGTTGTCTGTCTAACAGCTCTGAACATATTTCCTAATGGGAATTAGAATAGTAGCATAGTGCCCTGGAAAAACTGCTTCCTAAATGTTTGTTTATTTATTTATTTATTTATTTATTTATTTATTTATTTATTTATAAGTTAAAAGTTTCCACTGGTTGATTGTCTAACAGTTCCATCACATCCCTTACTAACATTTATCATGTTACATATCTAAAATGTCTATGTTTATGAATTACATTTGATCTTTTATCTTTTTAGCAATAATTTTTAAATGTTTATCTTTTTAGCAATATTTTTTAATGATATTAATAGGTAACAAATGCAATCCAGTCTGTGGCCAACATGAATTGTTAATTATGATCATACTGTATATGGCATCTGGGATCATATACAGTATGTATAATATTTATGTGATTTCTGGAACATCTGGAGATATTTTTCAGGCGGAAATGGTGTAATAATAATAAATCGTACAAATCCGGTGTATAACAGACTCCTAGCTCCTGAAGCATCTGAACCAGTGTGTGGGTGCTGGCCATCTTTGTCCGTTAAAAGATAAATGTGAGAACAGTGGAGTTTGTATTCTCCCTCCTGTTTATTTTGCCTCTCAGGCAGATTTGTGGTGAGTGAGGTCAGAGCTGTGGTAACACAAAAGGAATGATGTTTGTGGGGATGCAGGGTTCAGTGTCTCTGTTGTCTTATCAGTCTGAATATGTGGACAGAAGTGGGTTAGAGTTTAGTTATATTTCATTTTTATTATTACTTACCAAATCTCTGAACAGTGTTTGTCTTTTGGATCTTAATGAATAAAAAATCAAGAATTAGATCAAATCCTAGGGACTTTTTTTTGGGAAGATTTTTTGTTTATTCTTGCCTTAATTGATTCAAGTTGGTCAATCTGGTTGATCCAGAGCCAATCCCAGGAACACTGGGCGAATATTCCCTGGCTTAGATGCAAATCCATTTCAAGATATTATGCACATGCCTTTATACAGTCGTTCATGCATAGTGGAATTAAAATTCATCCTTCTACCAGCATGTCTATCTCACAAAGAATTGCAGACATGTTGATACACAGAGAACACAGAAAAGTCCACAGAAACCTGAGTTCAGAATCAAACCCTGGATTCTGGAGATGTGTGACCACAACCAGTGTGATGCTACCAGTTATATCGCTGTCCTGCCCTGCAGTTTTTGGAATTTTATAAAAATAAAAAAGGTCAAAATTTCATCAAAGGTTTTCACAACCCACCACACATGGAGCCACGATGAAAAAAAACCCCCAGCAGCAGCTTTTGTGGTCTATTTTAAAGCCCAAAAGCTGTGAGAGGTTTGTGCAGCTTGTTGCATTGGTCTCTTTCAATAAACAGCAATAATTTAAAACCAGTAATCACAAAGGCATGACAACGTTGTCATTTTAAATACTGAGGTTTTAGTGCATCTGCAAGTTCACAGAAGCTTTACTGCAGTACAAACTGCTGACTCCAGAAGATCTGCATATGTGCAATGGATGAAGTTTTGCTGAAACTGCTTCCCCTTCTTTCTGTGGCTTTTGTATCAATCCTCTTTTCCAAATCCAGACTTTTCTTTTTTTTTCCCTCCATAGATGGCTGAGATCCCAGGTCTAAAAACGGTTTCTTAGGAAACCAAGTAAAACATTGTGGCTTGGGCTTAAATTGCTTTCAATCTTGGGCTGTATGTTAGACTCTGGTGCTCGGGAAATAGAAAGATATGCAGAGGCATCTGTGGACAAAGGAGAGGTGATGGCTGAAAACGAAAGACAAGAAATTGAGTTGCAATATTAGAAACTTTCAATCAGTGGTTGTGGTGCTGATTTAATTTCTGAAATTGTGGTATACTATAAAGAGTTATTTATAAAAATAGATCCCCAGTTCTTTCCTCTGTCCTGACATGACCTATGTACATAAGCATAGAGTTACTTTGTTTTCTATAAGCTATGAACTATTAAGTGAGAGCAGTTACTGAGCATCTACAGTATATGCGGCTGAATGAATATTCACTTATTAAAATTATTCGGTTTGTTTTTCAGCATCAGTAGTTTATATATTGCTCAGGTTTTTTCATATTTCCTGTTCCTCACTGGCATAGATCCATAACCACTGAGTGTGTCCTGTGACTCATGCAGGTCTTAAACCTCATGGTTGAAGTCATTAATGGCGTAAGGCTAGGTGGGTGGTTTTGCAACTGAGATTCAGTTCAATTCAGTTGTATTTGTATACTGATTTTGACAAAAGACATTGTCATAAAACAGCTTTATTGAAATCCAGATGTTGAATTAGATACCTAATGAGCAATCCGAGGTGATAGTAAAGCTGAAGAAAAAAAAAAACCAACTCTTGACATAAGGAAGAAACCAACCGAATACAGTATACATAACTATATAACTATAAAAATATATATAACTTTACAGTATATAGTTATATATATTTTTATAGTTATATATAACTATATAACTATAAAAATATATATAACTATATACTGTAAAGTTAAACAGTATTTAGATTTTTAGTAAGAGTATCATGGGACTAAGAGTTCTTGGATGAACACAAAATCATCTTTATTAGGTACTGAAGTAAGAGTGGGTATATAATGGTGTTTTGGGAAGAGGCTTGGTGGGAGGTTTAGGTAATGAGACATATGCATCTAGTCATCCAGCAGTCATAGTCCATCCTAAATTCTGGTAAATTATATTGGATCATTTCCAGTATAGTCTGCAGATTCTAGGCACCATTTTAAAACTGAGACTCAGATTCAGGAAGGAGCTCTGATGTCATTGTGCTTGCAAGAACTTGCTGCAAGTCATGAGCACTCCAGTGACTGATGTCTGATGATTTTGATGTAGCGTAATGCTACTTTATTACTTTTCTTTTAACCCTCTGCAGGTCGTGTGAGGTTTCAGAATGGAAAACCTGACCACAGACTGGCAATGGAACCACATTAAAGGGCTGAGTTTCATCACTTCTCTTTTTCACCACATATATGAAATATGATAATACACTTGTTTAAAAGCACATTTAAACACCTAAAAAGAGCATTTTAGCCCAAAGTGAATGAACGAGACTGTGCAATCACATTGCATCAGCTTTGGACCACATGCAGTTTCCTCAGTATGCTGTTCAGTGCCTATTTTTCCTTCCATGTTGCAGAAACCTTTTCCATGCTCACTTTTTGATGGATGCTCTGGAAATTTGGCCACGTTGGAGCTCCGGGCCGCTCAGACTTTTCCATGTGCTCAAGATACTTGGAACCTGGAATACCAGAGCATCGGCCTTGATCTCGTTTCCCATTTATTTTTAGAACGACTGCATTGTATCAGGCCCAAATGACTAAAACCTTGCAAATCTGTCGGCAGTATATGTTCAGTTTACGGTGAAGGGGGCCTGATTCAATATACAAGTCTGTCAAGTGCTTCTGAAGTTCCTGGGCTTTTGTTTGTTCTCAATATCATTTGCCAAGTATTTGTTTATTAACATAAGCATCTCAGATTGAAGTTTACCTCTATTTCTGTGTTTTATTGAGCTTCTCTGTTCATATGTAGGAATGCCTGACTTAAACGGCACAGCATGAAGGATGGCAGACATCTGTGCTGTGCTGGGGTATTTGGGTGCCTGTCTGTTCATCTGTCTTTACTTTGCATTAAAATATTGCTCTGTCACACAAAATGCTAAGTAATAACACAATGCTGCAGTCATGCATGAATAGTTGAGGTTGTAATTTTCCTCTATTTAGACAATACACCACACATATCTCTACACCCTGTACACCAACTATACAGTTAATAATTATGTAATGATTCAATGCATTTCAATTTACTACTGATCTGAAAGAATTCAGTTCAGAGCTGATACAATTCCATTCAGACCCGATAAAAATGAACGGTTCTGTTATATGTAAGTTATACAGAAGTCTGTTATATAGTTATCGGGACTGAGAATTGTGTATAAACAATGCGAATAGTATGTTCACACTAAAAATTCCAGCAAGAAGTAGGACACTTCAAGGGCCTGGATAACACACTTATTCAACCTGAGAAACGAAGTCTGGAATGTCGGACACTTCTTGTAATCAAGGTTCACAGCTTTGCTTACATCATTTTATGTCATTTGTCATCAACTGGGAAACAACATATACTTCTGATTAGTAAAAAAAACATTTGAGACAGTACTACTCTTCGAAAAGTCAGAACACTACAGTACAGCACAGCTTCATTGTTTTACAGGCAGAACATTCTTTGTTCCTTCCACCCTGTCTATAAACAACAAGAATATCTCTGTTGCACCCTTTCTATCTCTCCCTTTCTAGATATTTAATGCCAGTTTTTAACTGTGATCTGTTTAAATTTGGTGCCCTGCGATGGGTTGGCACTCAGTCCAGGGTGTATCCTGCCTTGATGCCCGATGATGCACAGGCTCCCCGTGACCCGAGATAGTTCAGATAAGCGGTAGAAAATGAATGAATGAATGAATGTTTAAATTTGAACTGGATCTTGGCTTGTCAATTGATGTTGCTGTATCCTGGACTATTGGACTGATTTTCCTTTTTAAATCATTTTGTTCAGGTTTGTATTCCTTTCATAAGGCGATTCTTGGGGTTGGCCGGATACTATCGAGGCTTCTGCAGAAACTTCGCTGCCATTGTTTCACCCCTTACTGACCTCCTCAGTACAACTAGGAAATTTGTGTGGACATCAGAGTGTATAAGTGCTTTTAATGCTGCTAAAGACCTTCTTTGTACTGCTCCTGTTCTCTCTGCTCCCAATTTTGCATCACGTTTCAAGTTGCAGGTGGACGCCAGTGCTACCGGAGCTGGTGCAGTTTTGCTGCAGGAAGATCAAGGAGGCATCGAACGGATGTATCTTTTTTCTCTAAGAAGTTTTCTAAGAGTCAACAGAATTACAGTACAATTGAGAAAGAGGCATTAGCACTATTGTTAGCACTCCAACATTTTGAAGTGTATTTGGGTGGAAGTAATGACCCCATTACAGTTTACACCCCTTGGTGTTCCTTTTGAGAATGTCCAATTCCAACCAACATCTGATGCGGTGGTCTCTAATTATGCAAGAGTATAACATTGATATCCGGCATAAAAAGGGAGTTGATAACATTGTTGCAGATGCTTTGTCTAGAACTTATGTTCTGGGAAATTAAGACTTGACCAGTTCTTTTTATTACAACCTTCGGCTGTAATCTTTTGTGGTGAGGGAGTTACGTCTAAGGACATTCATTCATTCATCTTCTACCGCTTATCCGAACTACCTCGGGTCACGGGGAGCCTGTGCCTATCTCAGGCGTCATCGGGCATCAAGGCAGGATACACCCTGGACGGAGTGCCAACCCATCGCAGGGCACACACACACACTCATTCACTCACGCAATCACACACTAGGGACAATTTTCCAGAGATGCCAATCAACCTACCATGCATGTCTTTGGACCGGGGGAGGAAACCGGAGTACCTGGAGGAAACCCCCGAGGCACGGGGAGAACATGCAAACTCCACACACACAAGGTGGAGGCGGGAATCGAACCCCGACCCTGGAGGTGTGAGGCGAACGTGCTAACCACTAAGCCACCGTGCCCCCCATCTAAGGACATGTTTTTGTGTTTTTTTTTTCCCTTTCTTCCTGTTTCCCCTCTCTACTTCTCGCAAGCAGGAAGTAATAGGTACCACCTGACCCCAATGATTGGTGAGCTGATGTGATTGTGTGTGTTTGTGTCTTCTTTTCCTCAACCCTAAAAGCATTGATTTGAATTTTGTTGATTGAATTTCTCCCAATGTGTTATTGGGCTAGTCATCTTGTTGTACAGGTTGCCTATTATCAGAGAACCCATTTTTGTTGTAAGTTTACTGTTTTGTACATACTTTTGTTATCTCTTGACTTATTAAATTATTGTTAATTCTTTGGGGAGGGATTTGTAGAGAGGTAGGTGCCATTTTTCTTTCATATATTGTTTTCTCTTGTTTAAGCTAGTTAGGGAGTTAGTTTGGTATTGTAAATTCTGTTTTGCTTTCTTTTGTAGTTTAGTTAGTCTTTTTCTAATAGTTAGCGGGTTTATGTTTGTTATTTTGGCCTTGCCCTCTCTTGAAGCCTTGAAAACCTCCCACATAATGGAAAAATAAAAGAACTTGATATTGAGTTTTGGACTTTGTTAAAGCCCTTGGGGTTGGGACTTGAACCTCGCTGCCTCCACACATCACACCAGTTTTATTCTGTTACTCGTTCCCCCCCACCCCTAGACTAGCTGGGGACATAACAGCTATATTTAAAAATGCTAAAGTGTTAAGAATAGCATGGCATTACCATATAAGGACAAACTTGCAAAGATATGAAGTCAGAGAACACCTCTGTACAAGTTCAAGACATGCAGCATACTTGGCTTTGACTTAAAGGCAAGTAGCTCCCGCTTTCACAAGGTATTATGCAAGTTGCTAAATTTGCATGGATGTACAATTATAACCAAGTGTTGATCCTTTGTGTGAAAACCCTTTACAAGGTCCAATTTTATTGCCAATATGACTTTACTTTACTGAAATTACTTAAATGATCACATCTCAAAAAAAAAAGTATAATTTTTATTATACAAATTTAATTGAATTTAAATAAAAGATTTTCTACTGAATCTACTGGAAGATGCTCTGATTACCTCTACATTTAAAATCTAATATTTACAAAATTTTCACATTACTGTCAAATTTGAAAGAATTAATTTTTTTAGAAAAGGAAATTCTCATAATCATGTTGGCTGTTTTATCACCTGAGATGATAAAACACTGACATCATTGGTTTGTTATCCAACAGTGTCCACCTGTTTTGTGTTACTCCTTGTTTGTTTTTTTGTTGTGAAATTCTATCATGTATTAAGTCTGTGCATTAAGTCCTTAAGTGCATTGTCCTCTGATCTCTGTTTCATTGTTTCATTCCTGAATTTGGTTATCATATTTTCTTATAGTTTGTATATGGATTATCCTTGTTTGATTTCACCTGCACAGGTTTTGAAGTTCATGCGCTTGTATCCTGTATCTCAATGCAATGTACAATATTATCAAATTTAATGCAGTATTAACTTTCAGTAAAACTCTAATTCCAATGAATTATACATCTTTCTATTTGTTCTTTCCTGCAAGTTACCATATAATTGTTGCTATTTTAACAGTCCTTGCAGCAGAAATGTCTTTCTTTGCAGATTTACACTGAACTTTATTTTTTGATACCATTTCTTTTGACATCATTTACACCCCATAATTATTCACCCATTTATATAAAGATTAATTCGCTTGTAATATCATCTTGGTCTATGAAGAATCTCTAGTGTTGTGTATGTTTCCCTGAACCTCCATAATCTATTGCCTTTGTGGATTCAACCCACCTGAGCACAGCTAGAACAGGAAACACCTGACTGAGCTTTGCTAATCTTCCGTGATTGTTAATCCCAAGATGCAGACACCCATTTGATTTACATGGTTTTATTTACAGACTCAAACCAGACTAGCCTAGAACTTCACTGGACTCCAGCTGTCTTAAGGTTTGAAAACACATCTGGCTTTGATGGGGTTTTTCTAAGAAAATTGAGTGGTATGGAATCTGTTTGGTTCGCAAAATTCTTCTGTACAAAAGAAACATATGACGAGATAAAAACACTGTCCAGTCTTTGGAACTGCTTGTTCGTATTTGTACTAATGTGTAATCTACATATATGAGTCAACTCTTAGAGATGACTCTTTTCTGAGAACTTTGTGAGCATTTTGTAAAGAGATGTTTTTGGGAAATGAGGACAAAATTGTTTGTGATGCTATTGGTGTGAATTGTGCAGTATTTTTTTGTTTGGTGCCTTTTTTTGACAAATAAAGTGAATGTTATCAATACTGTGAACAAAGCTTTAATGATTTCCAGCTCAGCCAGTTCTAGTGACACTATTTAGCTTTAGTGGCTAGTGACATTTAGTGGCTTGGGACATCCTGAGGTCTGAATGTAATGCTGCTTTCAGTAGTATAAGTGAGTCGAGTCAAATACTCAGATTAACTCAATACAGCCAGCATTCTTATTCCTAATTCTATGTCAGTAAATAAGTATTTGACCAAGCAGCACTGCTGTTTTCAATTTGCACGACTTGAAGCCAGTTGTACCACGTCCTGCTGGGCCTCTCCTGCAGCAAATACCAGGAACTCATAAGATGGCACATGGATAACAGAAGTCTCTAGAGAAAAAATCTTCACAAAGCTTTGTAAACAAATTCAATTCAATTTAATTCCCATTTTATTTTTATAGCTCTTCTAACAACAGACGTTGTCACAAAGAAGCTTTGCAGAAGTCTAGGATTAGATTTATATTTAGAATCCTAATAAGCGTCATACAGTAAAAACTCCTTTAGGGAAAATGAGGAAGAAACCTTGATAGGATCCAGACTTAGAAGAGAACTTTCAGTAAAACTCTAATTCCAATTCCTCTTTTCAGCTAGAAAAAGATTGATATATGAAATTGTTCAACACACAAACTGGATGGGGTATAGGAAAATAAACTTCGTCTTCACTTCACTTCACTTTACTTTACTTATATGATGAAGTGAACCCACATGGCATAAAAGCAGGAAATTCTATCTAGCCTAAGCTGCCTTTAGCTCTTACTGTACAACACTGATTAGTAAGTTTCAGTTATCTAATTGTTGCTCTCTCTCTCTCTCTCTCTCTCTCTCTCTCTCTCTCTCTCTCTCTCTCTCTCTCTCTCTCTCTCTCTCTCTCTCTCTCTGTCTGTCTCTCTCTCCCCCCCCCTCTGTCTGTCTGTGTGTGTGTGTAAGTGGGTGGGTGCATGGCTGGGAACATTCAGATTCAGCCATGGCGAATCCATTAACAACAGACTGGGTGAGCTTATGTAACCCTGTGTGAGTTATTTCTCTTTTCCAGTGAGTTATGATCCAGAGCCTATGAATCTAGCAGTCCTCTATTATATATAATCTCTCTCTCACTCACACACACACACACCAAGTATTTCTGAATTGGCTTTATGGCTTTTCTACACAAAAAACCTGCCATTTAAAGTTTATGGTAATCTTTGATTATATCTCAGCTATTTTCTTTCAATTTCAGAAAGTGGCTTTTGATTCTTTCTATACAGCTTCCTCTGTCTTTGCTAAGCATTCAGTGTATACTTGCTTACTGTAATGTATACATATACAAATCTGAATGTTGTCTACAGAAATAATAATAATAATGCACTGACTTCTGTCCTTTTTTTTGTGTTTTGTTTTGTGTATGTGAGTTACAAAGAGTTTGAAATTACATTAATGGCATCACACAAACACATCGGATAAGCGGTAGAAAATGAGTGAAAGTGAGTGAGCATCACACACAAATAAAAAAAATGAAAACAACATTTAAATGAGTTTTTTTAATAGTTCCTGAAAGCATTGGGGTGTTTGACTGTTGGAAGATAATAAGTGGAAATGTTGTTGCATACATTATCAGTCTCTGGCCAAATAAGAAATTATTATTTTTAAATCTGTTTTTGTGAACCCTTAATAAAGGTTTTAACACCTTTAATAAAATAATGCCTTTATTTGGTTTTCAAATATAAAATATTTGAGTAAGCAAATATAATTCCTGCTCTTCAAATTTATTAATATGCAAAAAAGTGACCATCCTGCTGCTAGAAATTGCACTGAAGGTGTTAAACTGATATATTTACGCCTGTCTTGTATTCCAAACCATCATGAATTAATTAACAGATTAAAACAAACACACAAAACAGATAATACAATGTTATTTTACTCATGTGAAAGATACTATTTTCTGTAGATTGTCAGTAATTTACTGTAGTTTACTTGTTTGTGGGTGTAATGTTTTTATGTGCAAACATTTAGTAAATCATAGCCTCAGTGTGTTTTCCCACACTTAATACAGTCTAGTTATGTATTATATATCTAGTATTATGTATCTAGTATGTGAGTCAACATCATTTTTCCTTTATAGAGGTCATGCAGGTCCAATGTTTTCAACACCAGTTTGCTTCTCCCACTATATTTGCAAATCCTGTGAAAGTTTTTTTGTTATTTCTGTAATGAACAGATGCTTGTGTTTTTTGTTGGATTGATACAATGCCTGCTCTATGTGAGATGATTTCCCTGTGCCCAGTGCACTTCCTTCTGTCCAAGCTCATCCCCAGTCAGAAGGAAGTGAGGTCATTAGGTTACTGATCTGTTTGACCCTCAAGCCTACATCTTAGGAGATGATCAGGGTTCAGGGTTTTGCATCACTGCTTTATTGACTCTTTTTTCATTTCCACGATAGAATATTTAGCAGAATGAAATACTTCATGCTGTACTTTTTATGAGCCCTGACAGACTTTTATAGATTTAGTAAAGCAGACACTTATTAACGCTGAAAGCATGGTGGAACTTTTTGCACATCATGTCAGGAATCACAAAAGATCCCATCGATCATGGTTACCCCAAGTGCCAGCTTGTTGGTGTGCCTTTAAGCCGTGGAAATGCCTCCTGTGAGTTCACTACATGGTGTTCCAGACACAGCTTAATGCTTGCACTCTGACACTCTTTGATCAAAGCCATGGTGCTTTATTCATTTTAGTATTTCTCTATTACTCAACTGTTGATGGGGAAATAAGCCGACGTAGGGATGGAGGAGTTGCCGGGGAACAGCTAGCACTCTGCCACAGGGAAATTAGAGCGGGAAATATTTTAGAATAGGGAAATAACACTGCTTAAGGAGCTGTAGGGTATCACTTCCCACTAACAGATGGAGAATCCCATTCTCCAGCTCTTACAGACAAATTGTTTACAGGCTCTCTTTCAACAGTGTTCACTGTAGCAAAATGGGTCAGTTGTCAGGTATTATTTGTGTCTGTTTGATTCCTCTAGTTTATTAGTCACATTTGCTGCAGACAATCATGGTAGCTTTAGTAAAGTGTTCAGTACAACATCCTGAACAAGCCCCTTATCCTGAGAAATTCATTTATCTAATGTGTCTATCAGGCTGAGACTCAAGCTTTGTCTAGAAGATAGGTTCATTTATAGTCATTTAAATATACAGGTTTTTATAATGTATATTTATGGTGCCTTCATATTTGCCATTTTATATGTAATCTTATGGAATGCAGAAACTTTAGTGTTTTTTTTTTTTTACCACCTGACCAATAAAGTTTTAAGTTGAGAGAACAACTGAACACTGTGCTGGTGAAACATTTTGGCTTATAAGGAAATTTACAAAACTATTTCATTACATTACCAACATTCAAGAGTTGCTGTATAACTAACTATAACAATGTTTGTGACAGTCTTTGGTATGCAATGTGTTGAAAGGTGAACAACTTGTCATCACCAGAGTTGAGCTAATTTTATTTCATTCTTCACAGCTAATCTAGATAGCTAGGTTAGTCAGTTAGATAGTACTAGGACTGATTAGAGCATTGTCCTAGTTACAGCAAATGATAGTGAATGATAGTTACAGATGAAACTAATACTTGGTGTTAGCTCAATAAGCAGCAGTTTTTGTGTACTGTTTGCATTTTTCAAATGTATTAATTAAGTGCAGTTCATTAACAGTTACAGTTTATAAAGGACACAGAAGCTGCAGCACAGATGAACTAATCACACTGATGCTGTTTGTTTTGTACAATTTTGTAAATCTATAATATATGTTGTGTTGCATGATGGGATTTTTCAAAGCAAAATGTGTTTTCAGATTTATCGTTTTCTAAAAAAAAAAAGTGCACTCCATTTGTTAGACAAATGGAGTGCACTTTTTTTTTTTAGAAAACGATAAATCTGAAAACACATTTTACTACATTACACATTTTCACTACACTAAATGATAAAGGATCTAATTTTTCTAGAATTTTTCTAGAATTTCATTCAACATCAAGATTTCAGCTAGTTTGTCATTAAAGGAAATTTTTCTATGCTTTTTAGTTTTTGTACCACGTCATTCTTGTTTTTTTACAGTGACGTTCTCTGAATGAAAAAACAAACTACAGAATTCTTTGAAATATGTAGAAAAATAGAAAGTTTGTGAAAGCTTGAATTCACACTGGAAACAACAGGTAAGTGAAACAAGCTACATGTGTGCAGTGAATTAATTTGTATAGAGTTTACACTTCAGTCACATGCTTAAGTGAAACAAAAATAGACAGTTTGCAAAAAAAAAAAAAAAAAAGTACGGCCATGTGGATGGAGTCTTTTTGGAGGTTTTTACTCAGAAGTTTAACTGCTCACGCTGCAGCCGTGTTTTGTTCATATTTGTTAGACAGATGACTAAAAAAGCTTTTATGTCAAGTGCTTAACTTCCAAAAATCTGTCTTATTACATCACTAACTGTGGTATGATTCTGTTTTCTGTACATACACAGGGTTACAGGGTGACACCCCAGTGTTTATACTGTCTATAATAATTAACACCAAACTGGTGTGCAGCAGATCAAGCTTAGACAAGAACTACATTACATCACTTCCTGTGTTTATTTTCAATTCATAAAAAGTTTTGATTTCTATTTAATCACTGAACACTGAGGGTTGTGAAAATAATACTCTTCCAGGAACTTTTTCTAGAATTGTACACATTTTTTCTACAGTTGTCTCAGTGGCACAATCCTTCCAGTGCAATGCAACTTTCACTCCATAAAAATCCCACAATACATCACAAAAAAAATAGGCAATATTGATGCTCACTATGATCCCTTACTGAAAATTCTGAAGTCTCTCAGCGGCAAAAAAATGCTGGATAATCTCTCGGTCAGCTTTGTCTACAAATGTAAGCAGCTTGTTATTATTTCTGATTACTAACATTAGCGTATTTTGATTTTATTTAATGTTTTACATATAGTTTGTTCCACTAGCTTGAAATGGAAAACAGGACAATCAAATCATAATTTACTTTAAGTAACAAAAAGATTTACATTGTCATGTCACCAGAAATTGAGTCATCAGTGCGCCAGTGTGTAGCGAGCCCAGACACGATATAATGATTCACCCTCTGGGGAACTCATGAGCTGATTTTTGACGCACCCCATGACTACGTTGCTAGGGGCAACCTTACTATGTACGAATTATTCCATGTACAAAGCTGCAGTGTTGAGTAATAAGATTTGCCAAGCACACATTGCATTTCTCAGAGCTCAGTGCTTTATTGGTGCTTAGCTGAAATGTCCAAGAGGGTTTCATAAAACGCATTGTAAATCTCAGGCTTTTTAGAATAAAGTCTGTCCTGGCTAAAGCTGCAGTACTTCTCTGTCTTGCATTATTCATGAATTCTCTCTCAATCAGTCAGTCTCATGAGCTGTAATGCTTTAGTATATTCAACATTTCTGATATTAACATCTTTATGTTTAGGCTAATGTCATGCTCCCATCTCCTGTCTAGGTAGATAACAGATAGACTTTTGTATCAACACTAATTAAGTCATTAACTAAAGGCTAGAAAATCCCTTATTAACTAAGAAGTAATAATTTTTCTAGGTTACACTTTTGGTTACATTTATTTATTTATTTATTTATTTATTATTTCTCTACATCACACAACCTCAGTTATAGATGGTATGGAAATCAGTCAGAACCCTTGTCACCCTCCATTCCTGACTTCCTGGTTAAAAAAGGAAATGCATCAACATACAGAATAAAATAGCTCTCAATCATTTTACAGAACTTTCTCATTTCTAAAGGTATTTCAAATATTTTTAACAATACAAGAAGTTTAGATTTACTTCAAGTTCAAGTTAATACAAGTTTAGAAGTCATTTTTTTGTTAGCTGATTTTATTTATTAAATGTCCTCTAAATAGAGAATTATTTATGCTCACTTCAAGCTAGACTCAATAAAGCTGCAGAAATAGAATTAGAGAATTACTGAATAAAAATCATCTCTGCAAATCAAATCATTTTTATTATATTATTATTGTACCTATTTATGCTCTACTTTCTCTACACTATACTTGCTGCTATTCTTGCTGACATTTGTAGCTCTATAGTTCTATTATTATTATTATTGTTATTATTATTATTATTATTATTATTATTATTATTATTATTGCTATTATTATTATTGCTATTATTATTATTATTATTATTATTATTATTATTATTATTATTATTATATGAGCTCAAATGCACAAAGAAGCAAACTTGCCCTGGATAACATTTGTAGTAAAGGAAAACGATCATGTAAAGATCTTTTTTGGCTGAAATTTTTTAATAGATGGATTTTTTAAGGTTTTTCTTGGACATTTAGTGAGTATGCACTTCTTTCTTTCCAGACTTGCTCCTCACATGTAGCGGCAAGAAAAATTCTCTCTCTCTCTCTCTCTCTCTCTTTCGTTCTCTCACTTTTTCCAAGTAGGTCTGAGGAATGCATGTGGAAAGCCTGGTGATTAGGGAGGACTGATTTTCTGCAAATCATCAACCCCATGTTGATTCAGCTGCCTGCACAAAGGCTCTGACCTATGGTCAGGGGGCTTGCAATGAACACTTCCTGCTCATCTGACAGCTTTGACAGGAACGTGTGTAGTGTTTTGCATCTACTACGTGTATGTAGTTTGTAGTAAATGGCATGGAATTAGTGTTTCTTAATAAAGAATCAACAATCATTAGTAGCTTTCAGATAATTAGATGCTAATTTAGATTACAATACATTGAAGTAACTGATGTAATATGTGGACTTTTACTTTCTTTAGTTCAGACAAACAGGTTGTATCCACAATAGAAGCCACCAAGCAGCGTTAAATCCTTAACGAGCAGGTCAGGGATGACAAACAGCAACAAAATCTCTCTGTGTTTAGGAAGAAACCTTTAGAGGAACAAGAACATAAAAAGAAGCCTTTCTCTTCTGGTTGTCAATGATTGTGGAATTATAAATTAATACACTCATAAGAGCCCTGGAATGAGCAGAGGACTGTCTCAATAATAATAGCAGCAGTTCTTATTTACAAGTTTACAGCAAAGTTTATCCAGATTACAAACTGAAACGGTCAAATTTGAGCATCAAGTGTTTGTGCGAAGTCCGTATCTTTTGGGTATTATGTTTAAATGGAAAATGAGTTATTCCCATTTTTTTCTTTAAAATGTATCAGTAGAATTATTTTTTTTATAATAGATTTTACCTAATTCACCTACTCACCTATCGCATTAATTGTTTTTGCATCAAAATTACACTCTTGATTCTAACCTGAACTTAAGAAAATTAAATAAATGCATCAAATAGTCCTGAATGGAATATAAGGCTTAAATTAGTTAGGCTACTTTATGACTAATAATACAAAATGCTTCAGCTAAAAGTCTCATGTTCGATCCTTCACGATCATTGTGAGAAAAACACAGCTTGCTTCTTGAGTACACATTTTACTGTGACTCTGATGTTAATGTCTGATGTTTGGCTGTGACGAGACCTGCATAGTAGATGATTAATTGGATCAACATCTTAAATACTCCAAGTCAGTGAATTCCAGTTACAGGAGGTGAAAGACTAGCTTCAGTGTTAGATGAACACAACTGGAGAGTTTCTTTGAAGCTCCTCTTTAGAGGGTCTCTCATACAGCAGGCTAGGACATGCTCCTTAAAGATCTGAGAAGAACATCAGTAACCATGTGTGTACATGGAAAATGTGTTTTTTAATCTGAATGGGTTTCCTATACATTAGTATTTAATGTTCTCTGAATCCTTCGCATCGCCACAGTGGAATCAAACCTCCAACTTGAAAACATCTCACTTTTGGGGGCAAGACTGCAACCTAAGTGCTTTTTTTCTTGGAGTATTTGGAGTAATTTGAATATTTATGCCCCGCTGCCTGTTTTTGCACCTTTAGTCCATGAGAAATTAATTTAATCTCACTGCACACCACACACTGTGTACAGCTGTGATGACACTTCATTTCATTTGAATTGAAATGTTGTCCAAACTCTCAGTGGATATATTAAGTTCCCAACTCTCTTAAGACATTAGCTGAAAAATAAAAAAATTAGAAGCAAAATAATAGAAAATGCTTTATCAAGTGCTATTTTCTAAGATAAACAACAAGTGTAAAAAGGAAATTTGCAGTGATTAATGTGATTAAAGTACAATTAATGTGATTAAAGTACAATGAGGATTATTCATGCAGATATCAAATGTTGCTCAAGGGCACAGTAGTGTTTCTGTCACTGTTTCTTTGGGTTTTTAACTTAATAAGCTTAACCACTGAGTCAGTACTGTTATTCCTATTCAGTCTTTATTTGCTTTGTTTCCATTTTGCAGCATGAATAAGATAAATAAAATCATTTAATTGGATCTGATTTGTTAGCAAATGAAATCCTAATAGTCCTAATCCAATGTTAGAGATGTGTCCAGGGTTAAATTCAGAACCACTTAGCCTCTAAATTTCCATAGATTTGAAGAAAAACAGATGTTTTTAATCTTAACAAAATGCAGAGTTTACTTAATTTTACTCCAAATAGTATTACGTGTACTGACTGAAAATGTTGAAGTTATTATGAGATAAAGTAAAAAAAAGAAAGAAAAAAGAAAGAAAAAATATCATAGCCATTTTTGCAACAGAAGGAAACAGAAATTGTTTTGTATTAGATTTCCATGACATACTGCTGACCTTACTACTTTTTCACCAACAAATTACCAAAAATCTTCTGGCCTATTTAGCATAAAAAGCATGATTATATTTTGATGTTTTCATAGACATGCATTCTATCACACACAGACTTCTTAAAAACAAGACATCAACAATGCTTTAGCCATCGGCCCTCAGTGACTGTAAGACTATCCCATAATTTCAACCTCAATGGTCATAATCACGCCAAACAAAGAATCACCTGAAAAAGTTAAACCGTGTGCTCGGTTTCTCTCAGAAAGTGCTCCAGAAATTCCTGGTGTGTTTCATGGCTCTGCATATGAACAGATGTATTTTCCCATGGTTCTAATCTTGATAAATCAGCACAGAGTTCTGCTCTTGGCTTCACAGTGACGGCCTTTAGACCGTGAGAGGTATACAGGCATAACAATCCTACAATTAGTCCCTTTCAGACCGGGCTTCTGAAGTCACAGGCCTGATTAGCAGCATTATTTCGATGTGATGATTACTGAGGAGAATAGAACAGTGCCTTTCTCTCTCATGGTGTGCCAGAATCAGATTCATGAGAACACGGTGGAAAAACATGCCATGTCCTGATTTCAGTTTTTCTGTGTATTTTATTTGAGCACTGAAAAAGTTTTTAGTCTCCCCTGTGCTGTCCAGTGTTTTTTGGTTAAGTTACGGAAACTTCTAAAACATCCACATTATCATCATTTGAAATCATCTTTGGTGTAAGGGCTATTCAAACGACGCTTACCACCAAAAAAAACAGGCAGAGTATGTAATGATAAGGATTTCTGATAAGTTTCTATAAAAATAATTTAGATATGTAAAATCAGCAGTTATGACAACTGATCCACTGAATCGTGGATGAAAACTTTAGCTAGACTAAGTACAGTCAGAATGTGACATTCCATCAGAAAAGATGTTGAACAGATGCAGGGCTCTCGTTTTGAAGACAGGCAAGCGTGACATCTCCAAAACCACCGCAACATTGGTTGATGCGTTAAATCTTACCCATATACAATAGTGCTATTTTCTGATTGGCTATTGTGTAGCCTCTTTTTTTGTGTCAGGCTCAGTGTCAGGCTCGACTAAGAACTCCAGCGGAGACGCGCTTGATTCCTGCCCGGTTCCATAGAGACAGCGGTGTGGACTGATTCATTTTGGGCGCTGTGGCATATTAAATATGATAAATAGTCAAAAACTTTTTCTGCGTGAGAAATACAATGTGTGGCGGGAGTGTGACAAAAGACCCAAATACGTGACTGTCACTCTCAATGCGTGACACTTGACAGCCCTGCAGATGTTAACATGGCTCACACAGCTCACACAATTTATATAAAAAGTCTACACACCACAATGAAAATTGAGTGTTTTTTGAGGTTATTTCTACCCTCAATGTAAAAACATCTAGAAACAGCAAAAATAAAACGGTACAATAACCTGGTTGCATAAGTGTGCACACAGATCTCTCTCTCTCGCATACACACACATACACACACAAACACACACACACACACACACACACACATACATGCACACACTATAGTAGATATAAACAT
Source organism: Tachysurus vachellii (assembly GCF_030014155.1). NCBI lineage: Eukaryota > Metazoa > Chordata > Actinopteri > Siluriformes > Bagridae > Tachysurus > Tachysurus vachellii. The sequence goes on from NC_083474.1 coordinate 16,095,155, forward strand.
AAAAGTGCTAAAGAATAAATCAGATTCTCAAATGTGAGTTTTATAAAGAAACTTAACATTCTCAGTTTCTGCAAAGACATCAGAGTGTGCATGGATTATTTTCCTATAACTACACAGCATTTCCTACTAGAATAGTAAACCAGAGCAAGAAATTATACCTTTGGTTTTTAGTGACTTATATTACACACATATTTTGTATTACTGTAACAAACTGTTGAATGGTTACAGTTGTTTAAAAAAAAGGAAAGGAAAGTGGCTTAAGGTTGAAAAAAATTCTCAACATCAGAAAAGTTTGGGAACTTTCGAGTTAGTGGAAAAACGTTGCTTGGTGACATTGTACACTGACCCTCTCATGATTCTAATAGATTTTACAAAAGATGTACACTTACACCAGATCAAGAATGATCAAATCTATTTCAACCACACAGTAACTTACAAACCTCCTGACAGAAATGTAGCACTGTATTTACTGCATCCTTTCTACAGAGCATAAAAAAAACATGTCTGGTGTAAAATCTTTCATTATTAGCAATAAATAGCACTAGTGGGACGGATACCATCTAGCTGGCAAAGCAGTTACGTTTGTATAACATTGTTAAGCTCTTGTTTAGAGAAGAATTTAACAGTTGGTTAATATCAGTAATACTTTATAAACCGGAAAAGGCTCTACTTCTAATGTCACCAGTATAGCTATTTAGCATTAGCTGTTATCTACCAGAAGACTAACATTCTGTTTAATTTTACCGGATTTTGTTGTAGAGTTTTGTTGTTTTTGATACACTTATTGAAGGTATGTTGTATTATGTATCATTATGTATTATGCATTGCACTTATCTGTATTAGAGTTAATCACATCTCTCTGTCTCTCTCTCTCTCTCTCTCCAAACTTGCCACATCCTTCTGATAAAATCAGACAAACACATGACACTTAAATATTCAACCTTAGAATGCAGGCTCTGATGTCTTTCAACCAACTGAACCTCAACATTTCAACGTTCTTCTATTCAGAGTGTGTCTGGTTGTGCCTGTGCTCACATCTTCCCTTGACTGATCTATCTAACAGTGCTGCAGTGTCTGATTTCACCCGGCTCTGCTGCAGACCACTGAATACTCACGCACAAACCAGAGCTAAAAATATGGAAAGTGTAGATGAGCTTCGTTGTTGTGGGATGAAGCCAGAGACTGGGAAAGACTAGCTGGACCAAAAGGCTTTGTTGGAGAGGTTGAAGTTTTCCTTATTGAAACTCATTCGATGTACAGTACAGTCAGAAGAATACACATTCATTTGCCTTTTTCATATTAAAAATAATTGGACAATGCAAGTTATAATTTAGCAGTAAAAAAAGCACATGCTTATTTCTAAAGACTACTGTAGTACACTACCTACTCTATAATTTAGTCATGGAAGCAGAGGATTCCCATGAAAATTAAACTGTGGTGCCTCATTTCACTGTCTGATTGGTCAACTGTGCAACTGTGATTGGAGGAAAATGGATTCAAAGACAACAACAAATATATCCTGTTTTAAGTTATTTGATTTGACAAGTGAAAATGACCAGTAAAACATTCTTCTTTATGAAATGTACTTGCATGTTTTCAATAATGCTGATATCTGATTTGGTAGTTGTGATATTTTTGGCTCATAGTAGTAGTGCCATATCATCAGGACATTATGAGCTTGAATTACCTACCATTCAAGAAAAAGCATAACAATATCAGTATCTATTTCTGAATCTGTTTAGTGCTCCAAATATCCATATCTGTATCTGTATTCAGACTTAACCTGACCTTAAAGTCGGACTGAATTATTACTGTTATTTGACCGTAGTTAAACATAGCTGTGTTGATATTCACTATAGCAGGCTATATGAATGCAATATTGCTTTTAGGCAGCAGTTTTTTAAGCAAGAAATTAATATCATGTCTTTAACATTTCACAAATATTCAATAGACACAATATGAACTAATGTTTTATTTATTTTTGCCTTATTTTTTATTTATTTATTTATAGATCCTGAAGAAGCCACAGTCACTAATCAATCACTGAGCCAATCAGCTTGCTGCTTTTTGAGACACACTGATTTGTACATTTCTGTAAAAATGGCCTTCCATTCCAAATGACTTTTTCAACTTCATCTGATGAACTTTCGTATTTTAAGTCAAAAGTTATATTCATGATATTTGTTACTAGAAGTGGAATTTTATGTGCTGAACACAGACGCGTGCTGTGATTCACAAGGTGAAACGTCCTCTTAGAACTATTTGTTTTACACTTTGTTAATGTTTGGTGTTTATTTATTTATTGGATGCATATGGCTTACTATTTAATCAATAAGCAAGATAGTTTGGATGTATTTATAAAGACCCTTTTACAAATAATTGGATGGTTTATTTTTATTATTATTTTTCCATTTAAAAATTTCCTTTCTTTTTCTTCCAGCTAAGGCAGAAAAAATAATTAGATTAGAAAATTAGACCATGACTCAAAAGTCTGTAGACATTAAATATAACAAAGAGAATAATGTTTAAGAAAAAGTGAAGTAAAAATTAACAAAATAATTATAGATGTCATTTTTGCTTTAGGAATAATCTGTCAGGCTTTACAAGGCCTAGAAGGCCCTAAAGGTTCCCCTCTGAAAATAACAGCTGAAAAAACATTTTATATCCTTGTATAGACTTGAAGCACATATTCACATTAACACTGGACATGTGTGTGTTTTTGGCTATCCAAACTCCCATAAGAATCCAGATGCAGGAGGTTTTACCACAACCTTTCCTCTTTTTTGAACATATATTAGTCTGAGAAGTGCTGGAATCTGAAGTCTATCTTTTGTCAGAATATATTTCGATCATACTGTAGGCTAGAATCATGCATGTTTTAACGCCATTATTTTCTTTTTTCATTATTTTATCATTGCTTGATTGATATCTTCTCATTAATATCACTCTTTTAGAGCTGCTCTCTGTACTCATTATGCTAGGAATTTCTGCTATGATAATCCCTAGTGTTTATGCCTCTATCAAAGAACCCAATATTATTCAACACAAAACTACAATTCTTTTCAGAAATTCCCAACTCAAGAGCATTGAAATATAAAGCACGGGGCAAAGTTTTAGCCATTTTCAAATTTATATAATGCTTTATGGTTCATAAAGAACATAAGATATATGATTGTAAGATTTAAGAGTCAAAAGCTATAGAATGTAATAGCATTGTACTTGTAACCAAACTGTATTATTTAGGCTGTTCCATGTACCAATGATTACAGTCAATAACATGGGTAGCATGATTCCTGGAAGTCATGGTTGACAGGAGAAGATCCCAAATGTAGTGAAAATTGAGAGAACATGGGAATTATAGGGTATTAATTTGATCTAAACATAGGAACCAGTACAAACTAAAACACTAAAGTCAGTGAAAGCTAGGAAAACTCTTGTAACACAGCTCAACAATGCAGGAGTGTTTATGTAATGATGAGAAACAAGACTAGAACAAACACACAGACAGAGTTGAGTCAGTGGGTCTGACAAAAATTCTCCATTTTATAATGGCACACTGCTGTTGCTAGGGTTGGTACTGCTCCAGAGAACCAGCTAGGCTTTTTAGGACCTGGGCCACATTTCCGCTATTATAAGAGCTGAATGATGTGGTACTTTAATATTGCACAATTAATAATGGAGAATTTTACAAGTGGGCATTCTGGTTTTGAGAACAAACTTTACCACCCAAAGTCAAATCTGTGTCCTGACACACTATATGTATAGAAGACATAATGCACAAAATTAAAAGTGTTTATTATCACACATACATTAGAGCACACTAGTATTATATTCTTTACAATATCCCAGCTGAAAAATTGGTGTCAGCTATAATACAGCACCCCTGGACCAGAGAGGGTTTCAAGGCCTAGCTCCTGGCAGTTTGGTGGTGCTGGAGCTTGAACCCTGACCTTTTGATGAACAAACCCTGCTTTAATAGACTGTGTATTTGGACTGATATCCTTTGTCTTATTGAAATGAACTGATTTTGCACTGAAAGAGGCAGTTAAAGAGAATGAGCAAGATTTTAGACACTGGACAAGAAAAAGAGACAAAAGCTTGATCAGCCACTTGGTCTTCAATTAGGAGACTAAACAGGTTGGAGCTTTATCAGAGGCTGGAATGAATAGAACTATGTCTACATGGATAAAGTACATACAATACAGAAAAAACATGCAACCAGAAATCCTCTCTAAGGCATATAAATGTAGTAGCAGCTGAAGCCAACATTATGCATACCTTAATAAATAGAGTTACAGTATGAAATAACTTTCACTATTTGTAATGAAGATTTCATGTCTGTTAACATCCTACTATTGAGTGACTCTTACCCAAGACTCTGAAGTGGAGTGGGGAAAGAAGGGTGGCTCTCAGATTTGTCTAGCAGCAGCACCTGCCCAGAACTCTAGCCCAAGTACTCAAGAATACTTTCTTTCCCTGTTACAGTTCGACATAATTTCTCCATACCACTCAGTTGAAGGTGTGGTTTGTACTTATAGTAATAGCCACTCGAGTCCCCACTCCAGACAAGATGGGCTATTGACATAGAATTAGTGGCAGATTCCAAAAGAAACTGGTTCAGGGGCTTGGAGAATACAGGGTTGAAGCTATCAAGTAAGATATATGTGGGATAACAGCTGGATAACCTACAAGGCACTGGAGAATCCACCTAAAAGTAGATGCATTTCAAATATTAGGTAAGAAATACGGTAAGCACAGAAGAATCATGTGATAACTAGGAAAACAAGCAGACACAGGTGAAACAAATAATGCAAGAAAGAACTCTGCTGAACTATGGAGTCATGTTATGTTTCCAAATCTTGTCCAAATATTATGCATAAGACTTCAGTAACTTGATTATTGCTGCTCTTCATGCTTTACATTGCTATTATTCATTTTATTTGCTTCTTCATTCTTCTCACTTCATTTCATTTTCTTCAGTACTGAGTTGAGAGGTCTGGTGAAGCCCAGCCTCAGGGTCACTCTCTCACATCTGTCTGTTTTTTTTCCCCTTTATTGTCACTCCTCAACTCCTCAAAATGGAATAAAGTTCAAAGTGCATGAACAGCGTGTGTCATGTCTCTGGTACTGGGAGTGTTTCTGATGAACTGGGTTGTACTCATTCTTTTCTGAAGTGATCAGCTGCCTTGAATGCTGAACGCCTTAAAAACATGATCAACTGCCTTGAATGCCTTAAAAACATGGCTGTAAATAAGAGCTGGGAATCTTTCTAATATACGAAATATGCAATACTCTGGTAATGATCTGGTAACATTTGGTTTATTATACCAGGATACACTGGTTAATGGATGAATGAATGACCGAATGAATGGTTACATCATTATGAAGCTGGCCCTATTGAAGTATCTCCAGCATTTCCTCGATAGTTGTGTCTTATAGGGACACACTGAGATACTGTCCTGTACTTGTGTTTTAGCCAGAACAGAGATCTGTGCCAAAATAAACTCCAATATCTCTGGGGTTGCTCACTCATTTTTCAGGAGTTGCAGATATGGCCACCTTCCAAGCTTCTCCATGCTTGTTTTGTATCTAACCGGATGGAATCCAGTTACAGTACATATCCCCAGTAGTCTTTATTTATATTTCAGGGGAAATGAAATATAAATGAATTGGTCGCTTCTTTGCTAAATAAGCATTCATAAATTTTAATATCAGGCGCATAAAACACCCAGATTTTATTAGTCTCTATTTTTAACATTTGGATTTGTACCACCTACAGTTTATCCCTGTTGGTCAGTTCCTGAAGGTTGGTCTGGCAAGAAAGCTTTCCTCTTGTCTCGCCAGTAGATCCCATAGGCTTTCTGCATCAGTAGAGAGAAGAAAGCAAAGGTTCCTGGTCAAAATGAAGTGATGGAAAAGCAAACCATGCCTTTGATATCTGACAGAACATTGGTTTTGACTATGAGGCCCAAAGGAGATCATGAAGGAGGTGAAGGAGATCATGATGCAATTTAGAAACACTTGATGTTGACAGCATATTCATGCTCAAATCAAGCAAGGTGGATTTCACTGTCATCCTAACCCTCATATACAGAGTAATGAAATGTCAAGCACATCCAATCTTCTGTCATTTTAGTGAAACTCAGAGATGCCAGGTTAATGTAGTTTGAAATATTCCAAATGCAAAGAATATAAATTTAGTTAAACGACTAATTCATAAGAAAACTGCTTATGTGAAATTCCACGATTCTGTATAGAATTTTTCATATACTTTATTAAAATTTGGAATCTTTGGCCCAAATATTATCTGGCTGGTTATGTAAAATTGGTTTGTCTCTCTTTACTAGTTTGTAGATTCTCCTTAACCCTACAGATTACATTTCTGAAATTATTGACCCTAATTCAGTGGCATATTACCCTTGTGTCATGCATGGCTGTGCTTTCTTATAAAATTCTATACTATGCTTGCATACAAAGATATAAGATTATTTTACTTATTTTATCTTAAAATTAAGAAATGTGGCTAGTTGACATGCCATATGTGATCTATGGAGTATTTTACAATGGATTCCCTTGAGATTTGTGAAAGAAAATGAACCAAGCAACCTGGTTGTGAAGTTTGTTAATGGGTTTCTCAGATGCCTTTTTGAGACTGGAGAAGATCTCTGGTGTCTGTAGGTTTGGAAATGCCTTGTTTGCCAAAGAATGGTTTTTACATTTACCTCCTTTCTTAAATGCTCGTGTCCACTAACTGCAGTAGTGGAGAAGATACATTAGTATGGGTATTCTGGCAAAATAATAATTGCTTAATTGAAAGTGGAAGTAGAAATACAAATACAACATGAGGCACAAATATGTAAACTTCACATTCTCAGAGAACTAATGAAATTTATTCTGCAAATGTTTAATCTGTCTCTTACTGATTCTTCTGTGCTTGCATGATGGCCAATGATTCACTTTGTCACTTTTTCTGTTTCTACTTTTCTCTTGATATTTTATCATTAAAAAAGTGAAAAGTAATAGACAGAAATTGATTAGATTCTTTACCTTCACCACTGTACAAAAATGTAAACATATATATATATATATATTGTTAATATATAAAATTTGGTAGGGGGGCACAGTGGCTTAGTGGTTAGCACGTTTGTCTCACACCTCCAGGGTTGGGGTTTGATTCCCATCTCCGCCTTGTGTGTGTGGACTTTGCATGTTCTCCCTGTGCCTCGGGGGTTTCCTCCGGGTACTCCGGTTTCCTCCCCCGGTCCAAAGACATGCATGGTAGGTTGATTGGCATCTCTGGAAAATTGTCCGTAGTGTGTGAGTGCGTGAGTGAATGAGAGTGTGTGTGCCCTGCGATGGGTTGGCACTCCGTCCAGGGTGTATCCTGCCTTGATAGCCCAATGACGCCTGAGATAGGCACAGGCTCCCCGTGACCCGAGGTAGTTCGGATAAGCGGTAGAAGATGAATGAATGAATAAAATTTGGTAAGTTGCAAGTTGTACTCTAGCAAGTGCAAGTTTCTAACTGTTATTTTCTGCTTTTGTAAGATAAAATTTACTCAAATTTACTCATTTACTCAAAATTCACTTAATCAAAATGTGGAAAATGCTGGTGAGCATCCTGATAATTTACATGATTGCACCACAGATTTTTTGCCACCACTGATTTAAAATAATGAAATAAAAATATTTGAAAATAAAACTATTAAAATGTATATAAAAATGCTGCAACTCAAATGAAAAGCGAGTCTTTTTATTCCTTGTGACTTAATTCATCACTCTTCAAAATACAGGCATGGCATTTATTTTAAATTAACTACATTATTTACAACATACATACATAAGCCGTAACAATGACTTTGTCATTAAAGTCCTCAGTATACTTAATGCAAAAACAGCAAAGGGTTGTACAAATACAAAACCACCTTCAGAAAGCTTACAAGCTCACATACTCTCTGCGGCTTTATATTGACTGTGGCTTACAAGTGCTCCAGTGCAGATGATGGTACTTGAATACAGGAGTTAGTTTCCATGACTACATGAATGAATCTTGGGTGCAGTGACCAATCACAGGCACGATTGGCAAGTGAAGCTTCTGCAGTCAGTTCTCTGACTGTCTGCTCTGCAACTGCATCATACTTTTTTGTGACAGCCAGCAAACCAATGTCACAGCATAAAGTATTCTTAGGCTTTAACCTAGTGAACATTGTTGCCATGGAATGATAATGAATGACTGCAAAAAGAACAACAAACAACAATAAAATAGTGACATATTGTAAAAAATATATATTGACCCTGTAGACTGATCTACAATCCACTGAGTCTTGTAGTTTTTTTGCTTTTTTTTTTTTTTACAAAAAGTGCAGAACAGTAATTTAGTTATGATCTAGATCTAATCGCAATACAGTAATTAATAGGCAAATATGACATCATAGGTCACTTGATGGCCCTTGTCCCAGGCATAGAGTGTGCGGTCCTTTGGGTTATAGTCAATTTGTGTGGTGTAAGTGTAGTTGTTCATGAAGGGCAGCCGTGGCACCATCTGAGTGTGTGTGTGCGTGTCAAAAGCATAGCTAATGGTGGCGTTTATGCGCTCATAACTGTCCACAGCATACAGGACACCACAGATGACAAAGCTGTTCCCGTAGTTGTTCCTCCTTAGGCCCGTCCTCCATGTGTGCTCCTTCTGTAGGTCAGAAGGGTTGAGCTTGCTCAGAATGATCACTTCCTGGTGGAAGCCTTCTTCATCTAGAGCTGGATAAACCAGCCAGAGGCCACTCTCATCCACAGCAAAGTCCACATCAGAGTGTCCCCTAAAGCTCCAAGGTGCTTCTTCATCCTCATGCTCAAACATGGCATCATGCAGTGTCGTCCAAGCTGCCACGTAACGCAGGCGAAGGTCGTATTTGATAATGTCATGTGAAAACGCCCGGTTGTAGTAGAAGGCACCATTGTAGACCACGTGGCCTGTGCCAATCCAGTTGTAGGGCAGTTTGTACGAGCTGCTCATGCGTCCTAGGTTGAGAGAAAATAAAAAGCTCTAATATTAAAACCCACAATGGGTTTTACAGTTTCAACAGTGTGTTTGACCAGGACTGAACAAAACAAAAAACCCATTAATTAACAGGTACAAATATTGTGTTACTATTTTGGACAAATTCACTAATTTAAATTTGTGGGCCAGTTTGGAAATAAATTAGCTAATAATATAATTGTATACTGACGGTAGATTGCCTCCCCTTGTGGTAGAAGTCATTTAACCAACTTAACATCCAGAAAATACAGTAAAGAAAGGCAAAGTTTAAAAAATCGTGCATTACACAATGTTAGTGTATCATTAATATGGTAGAAGTTTGGTCTTAAATGTTCTGTGTCTGGCTTTCTGAGTGATGTCCAACACTTAAATAAATAGCATGTAGTCTAAATACAAAATCTATTAGCTTATTATTAATAGTGTTAGTTGTAATAATAATTTATAATGCAATAATATTTTGCTTTTCAGTTGCTACCAGAAGTATAATAATCACCTTGCTTGAATGCGTCCATATCACGGAACTCCAGTAGGTTGCTGCCATAGTAGTAGTTTGTGACATATATGACATTGCCATTGCCTTTTGGGTCCTTCATCCAGGCGCCTTCATTGCGGCCATAAGTATTGCGAGTCACAGGGTCAGCGATAGTAGCTAACGTGTCCTTGCATACGCCTACAAATTATAAAAAACAAATAATATTAACAGCATTTTTTGGTTGCATTCTATTTTTGGGGGTAAAGAACTAGCATTAAAGTGACAGCATTTTTCTATTTTGAAAATACAAGCAGCATATATTTCTTTCTTGAAGAAGAAACACTTTTCACAAGTATCCAGCATTTCAAGTCAAGAGTCAAGTCAAAAAAGCTTTTATTGTCATTTTAACCAGTATTTGCTTCTTTACTTGTTTAATGCGGCATTAAATTAATAAAGAAATATTTATAGTCAACTGTCGTGGTATAGGACACTGTAAGTTACTCTAATCTTGTAGCTTAACTTTTATGATGCAGTCATTTTAGACAACCAGATTTATATTTTCCTTAGAGCAATTTGATATTATTTCACTCTCTGGCCTCCCAAGGAAGTAAACTGGAGTACACACAAACATACAGCAGGTGAAGGTGGGAAGCAAACCTTCTACCTATATACATGATGACTTTCACTGACACTCATTCATTCATTCATTCATTCATTCATTCATTCATTCATTTTCTACCGCTTATCCAAACTACCTTGGGTCACGGGGAGCCTATGCCTATCTCAGGCGTCATCGGGCATCAAGGCAGGATCAAGTGCCAACCCATCACAGGGCACACACACACACACTCATTTACTCACTCAATCACACACTACGGACAATTTTTCCAGAGATGCCAATCAACCTACCATGCATGTCTTTGGACCGGGGGAGGAAACCGGAGTACCCGGAGGAAACCCCCGAGGCACGGGGAGAACATGCAAACTCCACACACACAAGGCGGTGGCGGGAATCAAACCCCCAATCTTGGAGGTGTGAGGCGAACGTGCTAACCACTAAGCCACCGTGCCCCCCAAAGACCCCCCCCCCCCCCCACCCCCACCCCCCCCACTGACACTCACTTCACTGCAAATGAATAATTTTGTGAGTGTGAAATACAGTACATGGCACCTTGTGCTCAGTTTTAAAGACAGGACTTAAAGATACTGCTCAGCATGCTCAAGTCTTCTTGTCCTCATCTTAATGATCTTCTGTCATAGTTACTACCTATAGCTATAAGCCATAAGATGTTTCTAAGGTAATTTTTACTGTAGTAAATTTTATAGTACATGCTTTTGGTATTTTTTGCAGTGCAGTTTGCAGAAATATTTACACCCATCATTTACACCCATCATAGATCACACCCATATCATTTCATATGTTTATTAGAGCATCTAGACTTATTGTACATCACATGGTATTGAGAGTTGGAGCATTTTCGAGTATGTGTATATGAGCATGTAAATGCAAGTAAATGAGCTTGGTATTGGACCTGCCATGACTGACTGACAACTCAGAAATTGATTACATTTAATTTTTTTGGGTTTTGTTGAATTAATATTATGATTATGATTAAGATTGTGAATTGTTCAATGCATTTTAACCACCTGCTATAATTTATCATGATATAAAAATTCAACACATAAGCATGTCCAAATATACACAATTCTATAAAAGATCTTGAACTTACCAGAATTCTTTGGTGAGTCAGTAGTGACTACAGATTCTTCGTCCCAGCGGAGTCGAGATTTTAAAGTGTGTTTTCTTGCCTCAGATGTGGAGTTGTGCTGTGGTTTTAGACCTTTCAGAGGAGTTGAGATGGATGTTGATCTGTTATTGGTCATAGGCTGTGCGGTGGTGGTGGTTGTGGTTGTGGTGGTGAAGGTTGTTAAGGAAAGAGGCGTTGCCTTGCTGGTGGTAACCATCCTTTCTGTTTCCCAGGACTCCACATCAGGTTGCTTTGTGGTGGCTTCACTGTTCAACCTTGGTGCCGTGGTGGCTGTAGTTTGAGGATCTAAGGATTGAGTGTCCTGCTGTCTAGGGATCTGGTCTTCTATTATTAAATCCACTGAACCATCACCACTCAGCACATCATCTGTTCCTGCTGTGGAGGATTAAATGTGGTTGGTAATAGAGCTTGATATATAAAATATAAAAACTAGGCTTAATGAAGAGGCAGAGTTCGTTCAAACATGTTACAAATTGCCCCTTCTTGAGCTCCAATGTATCAGGCACACCCTGAGGGACAGAGACCCCAGGGAAGGACCTATCACTCGCTGGAAAGATTATATCTCACAAATGGCTTGGGAATGTCTAGAGTTCCCAGAGGGAGAGCTGAAATCTATGATTGGGGTTAGAGAAGTCTGTGCTTGCCTTATCAGTATACTGGCACCTGACCCCTGCTAGGAAAAGTCAGGAGATGGCAATTAGGTTAGAAAAAACTTTTTTGTTTTCATTTCATGATGGTAATAGAGATTAAACCCTAAGGCAAGCCTGGGGCAAGTCAGCATTAATCACAAGCCATGTGTCGCAAACTCACCACTCTGTTCTCCGTCATCTTCCTCTTCAGTCTCAGCCTTATAGAAGGTCACGCTCCTGATATTCATCCCATTTGGTCCCATTTTGCTCTTCACTAACTTCTGCTCCTGTGAGTCTTCAACACGGCTTCTCTTCAGTACCCTGCCGGAATCCTGACTCCCTACAAACCTCTCCTCATACTTCTGCAAACAAATCACGTTGTTTACATTAGGTATAGATCTGTATTTGTTTCATGCTCCAAATATCCCTATCTGTATCTGGATTTAAACTCAAAGTGGGTGGCCTATCCTGGAACGCTTCTCTTTTCTTTTTAATACGAACTCTACCACTATACTCCCAAAAGCATAGTTTGAATTCTGGCTCAGACAGTTCTTCAACCTCATCTACATCCTGAAATTCATGTGTTTTATTTCAACCCCGACTAGGCAATTACTGAGGAACAATGAATGGACACTGTAAATTATGGTCTAAATTTGTTCCATGAAATTGTTCCATGAACAAATTTCACCACTCCCTCATTCCCACATCATAATGTGCCCTGTATTCAAATCTGTACTTTTATCTATTTAAAATAATCTGCCCCTTCCAATTAAACTATTCATATACATCGATATCTCTAGTATACACATCTGACCAAATGTGGTTTATTTACTGCCCTTCTTCAGTTCTGCATTAAAGCTATAAGGCTATGGACTGACATGCTCCTCATAGCTCAAAAACACATCTGAGGAATCAAATATCAGAGACCACACATCTTGACTGACTACATTTGGGGTTTGAGGAGAAAAAATGTGCATTACATTTTTTTGCCAAACTGTTTTTTTAATGATGAATTTGTAGTGTAGGTTAATTCTTGGGACAGGCTTTGGGGAAGCTGGCTTTGATCTAATAATTCTGTATTAAAGTTCGCCAGCCTGACACAGCAAAGTGGGCTAATACTTTCCACAGAGCTGGGACTTGTGTGGTGCTTGGTTAGCCCTGCTAACAAACTGTATCCTTCCAGTATGTGTGTGTAATTACAAGCTAGACTGTGAGTTCAGACTTTGGTTTTTTGGTTTGGGTATTCTTTGTGTTTGGTGCTGTTAATAAAAATTTTAATTTTTTACAAACCCTTACATTGTTTTGATGGCCAAATGTGATGTACGTGTGAATGTGTATGTGTGTCTATATTTGTGAGTGTGTAAGCGTGTTGTGGATGAAGTTAGAAGTCTCTGGGAATGTTTAGGTGTTAGTGGTTATTGTGGGTGGAGGTTGCAATGTGTGATATAGATTGTGCATTCCCTGCAGGGCATGCTGGGAGTTTTTTTTTTTTGTGCAGTGGTGGCTCGAGTGGTTAAGTCTGAGTTTTTGATTGGAAGGTTGGGGTTCAACCCCAGTAAGATGCCTCACTTAATTAACCAATTTCAAGCAGGCAAAAAGGCACTAAACTGGTCCTAGTCACAGGAAAGCTTCTTAGTGCCATAAGTCAGTATATCTAAAAACATCTAAAAATGTAGACATAATGAATGAATCTAGTACTATCATGTGGTTGTCATTCACTCTGAAGTTATAATACTGGATTTTTTTAAAAGAATGTTGAAAAATAGTCTGAACCACAGAAAACTCCCTTATATTCTGTCTGGACCTAGAGCTTTCCTTAAGTATTATCTTTCTAATCATTTTTAAAATCATTTTAAATGTAAACTATATTCAAATTCAATTCAAGTTTTGTTGTTGTTGTTGTTTTGCATTTAGTTATGTTTTATGATTATGTTAGATTACAGAATAAAATGTTCATAAAAGTGTTTTATTCTCCTGCAGGAAGTGGTTGGTCTGTGTTTGGTCATCTGCCATGTCAGTCAAACTGCCCCTTTCTGTGAAAGTGTGTGAATCTTTTCTGTGTTTGTTGACAAAACATACCAGAACCTCTAAGAAATGCTAGAAATATGGCTGAAATTATGGTCTCCCACTTCATTATCAGTCATCTGTCCCTGGTGTGATAGTGTCTGGGAGGTACCACAGTGCATGAAATGATTTACTGGTGTATGATGTGTGATTATAAACACACTATAATTTACAAAATGTACTCAATACCACTGTAGTCCTTTGAGGACGGTAATTTATCCTTATCTGCTCGGCTCTGTGCTTTGAGTACTTTCTGTCTCAGTTCACATCTACTAAAAATGTAAATTGTTTTTGTAGTTTGTCTCAATTTTCTCATGGCCAATTTTTACTCAATAGCTTGTTAGCATCTATGCTACCAATCTAGAAATCTTGATGCTAAAGCAGAGTTCCTTCCATGTCGAAAATAACCATCTTTTTGAAAGGACTAAATATATAAATAAGTTAACATGAAACATTTATCATATGAGACAGGAAATATGTTATTCCAACCCACAGAGCTGGACCAGTAATACTCTCATGGGGTGTTTGTGCAGGTGAGAACAAAGCACTTGAGTATGAGCTAAAATCATGTAAGAGCGAAGATCTCAGTCCAGATTCAATCAAACTCTGGCACAGTTTATTGCAGTCTGATTCAATCTTAAATCAACTCAACTGTAGAATGCAAGCCAAACATACCATCTATTTTGGGTTCAGGGCATTTTTTTGAACTACGAGGACAGATCTGTAGAGCTGCACAGCACTTTTCACAAATCACATTGTCTCAAAGTAGCTTTACAAAATGGAAACAGAAAAAAAGTATTAAGTTTAAAATTAAACTGAGATCACATGAGGAAGAAACCTCAGAAGGGAACTCATCCTCATTTGGGTGATCCATGTGCCATCCATGGTGTATGCAAAGGATTCAAATAAAATTGTAATTCTTGGTACATGGTAGTGTTTGGAATTATTTTTCTCACACATTTCAGTGTGGGAACTTAACACTCTGTGTGTGTGTGTGTGTGTGTGTGTGTGTGTGTTGTCTTTGGTATATCTCAACATATCTGTGTGCTATCTCTCTCACCTCTGTGTGTGAAAAAGCTGCAGCCACTTTTTTCTGTAGCGAGGACTCCAGCTGGCTCAAACGTCTTTTCTTCTCCAGGTGATGGTGGACATGTGTGTCCTTCCCTTGTCCTTTCAACTCTTTCATGCTCCCTTGCTCTTTTGTCACATTTCCGGAAAATGTCTGGAAGGAAAAGATTTGCTCAGCAGTTGTCCAGGCTGAAAATATACTGCACTCAGATGCCCTTTGTCTGATGCCAATAGAGAGGAGTAAAGCAGGAATTCTTAACTTGCATTCTTCTTCTTCCAAACTTAAAATTGGTTGCAATCTGTTGCACACATTGTTCCCTCTTACTCCCAACAAAGTCAATAAGCGAAGATGTGCAGTAAGTTCAGTAACTCAACATTTCTTGTTATACAAATAAAAAACATTGAATTCAGATTTGGGTCATTTTCTGTAACAATATCTATGACAACATAAGAGAACATAATATGTCTTTGTTCACTGAATATTTTTAAGATATGTATGTAAATTTAATTTGAAGATATATTATTTTCTTTACGCGGCTCTAGACTGAGTCTTTTTAGCCATCAAATCGGTTGGATGTGTGTGACATACAGGCTTCTAATTTCAACACTTCTCAATAGCTTATCTGTAAATCTGTACTTATAGTCGTATATATTCTGTTACATGTACTCAATATACATGTATTTTATATCAGTAATTATATTTGGGGTATTTAAACTGCAATTTATTTTTATGCTTCTGTCCTACACTTGTCATTCATCTCCAACTACTCAGTCAATTATAATAAAGAGTTACTGATCTCTGTCATAATGGAGAAGACTAGAGATCATTTACCTTTTCGATGTTTTCCACACGTGCCAGAAGTTTAGTGGTGACTGAGTGCAACTTTAGCAGATCCATCCCATACAAAGCCCCCTCAAGTAAGTCCATGATGGTGGAAAGCTGTTAAAGGAACATTATATTGTCAAGAAAATCAAAAACAAAAATGTCCATAATATAGAACTAAACTGATGGCTTTAAAGCAAAAGATTAAACAAAAATCTGTTTGCAGAATTTCCTCATAAACCCAAATGTATCTGATCAGAAAGAAGGTGTTTTGTGTCTGAGGTTGTTTCTTTAGTAGTAAAGGAAGTGAAGCTCATCTAACAGTATTCACATGTAAATGTGCTTTTTGACACATCTGACGATCCAATCTGGAGATTGGAGTCACTGTGATCAAACCTCAGACTCTGGCTTCCACATATTAAATGGTGAAATTTGCATGTACAGCATATATATATATATATATATTTGTCTTTGATCTCTGCTAAACTCCTTCTTTTAGAAACACGGTAGAATAAAATAGCTCAGCAATGTGTGGGGTGAAATAAACTGCCATTACACGTCACCTACAGTATATTATCCTTGCAGCTCCGGTGCAAAACTATTGACACAGACATGCCATAAGTCCATTTGTGTTGAGTGGAAAGTCCAGCTCAGCACTGAAATCTTCAAAAGGTAAAAATTGATTTTGTTTCCCTCCTTTTTACCTTGATATCATCTTTCCCAGCCTCTTGGAGCTTCTTAAACCTGAAGTCTCCTTCACAGGGATTGAGGGCGGACGGAGGGGCGATGCAGGCACACTTTTTACAGTTGGGTCCCGAAGTCACTGTCTCCACTGTGTAGAAATCCTCAAGCTTTCCATTCCCTTCTTCAATACGCCTGCAAGCGCTCCTGCTCAAAGGTCTGACCACACATTTACAGCGGCAATCCGAGCCCTCTGAGAGAGTCTTTACTTTGTCGTAGTCGCCTAGGAGCTGAAGGGTTAAACCAGCAGTGTTAGATTAAGACTTCCAGAGTAGGAATGAGTCACTTGTGAACCGTGTGAATCTTTATATTCTCTTTGTATTGCCTTAACAATGAAGTAAAGTACTGACGTTTGAATGATATGCATGAATCTATCAATTTGTTCATCCATGTTAGTTTTTATTTATGTTCAAGCAAAATTTAGTGGATTTGTTAGAAAAATATGAATTTTATTTTATTTTACTTGTAGTGAATGTAGTGGTTTAAACAGTTCATACAGTAGAATAGACTAAAGGAGAAAAGATGCACATTTCTGCTGTTTTTCTGTTTGATCAGATCAGTTTGATGGCACATTCCATGAACAGTGGTAGAGTATAAAATTATTACAGGTGAAAGATTAAGTAATCAGTAGAGTTTGATTAGCTGCAAAGGGATTAGAAAGATCCAGGGCTTTGAGGGCATTAACTGAATTTGCTTTTGCAGGCTGTAGTACAGACCTTTGTGGTGCCTTATTCTTTTGCATATGTTTTACAGTATGTAAAAAACATGAAGAGTTTGACCACAGGTGTGTGACATAAAACTCCAAAGTGTGCAGATTACACAGATTTAAGGGTTGCTCATGGGATAAGTACTAGACAACAGGCAATTTTCTAACTTAAAGGTACCAATTTCTGCACTCAGTGGAAATCTTTTTATTTATTTATTTAATCTCTATCTCATGACTGTCAGCAACTTTACCTGAGTTAAAACGTTCTCCTGATTGTCCAGTTCATCCTCCAGTGCTGCATCTTCAAATTCCTCTGAAAAAACATGGTTTTGTTGGGGTGTGATCTCCATCACACCAGTCCACGCCAATGGTAAGAAGCAAAGTGCACCACTCCAAGCCAACAGTAACAGTCTTAATGAGAACATCATCATGCTGGTTATTCAAAAATCCACTAATAACTGTTAAAGGGTCCTAATGTGATATCTTCTTAATTCACAGTCCAGAATGCTTTGTATTAAATATTTCAATAAATGAATACATTAATTTAATAGTTTACTAATTCCTCCAAGGTGTTAGGAGCTTCTGTGATGTAATACACAACCTGTTTAATTAGGAAAAATATGCTGCTGTTCTACAGACTGTGCAGGTTGTGCTGTAGCCTTGGATATTCTCTGATGAATGGATCCCTGAAAGGTCAGCCGGCTTGGAAGAAGGAAAATGGGAAGGACTTGGTACTTGACTCCATCACTGCAGACAGGGAGGAGTCAAAGGATTACAGACTTGAGAGCATTTTTGTTCCCACTGCACTGCACATTTTAGTGTTTCCTGCTCTAACACACATGTAACCTTTTAAAGGGATTGTTATGAGCAGATCAGCTGAGTCAGGGGTGTTTTTTGTTTAACTTCAGTTTACTTATTTGTTTGACATGATTGTAAATCAGCAAGAAATGAGACAGTTATCATTAAGAGGGGAACTTTTAATTGTTGTTCCTGAGTCAATGTTAAAAAAAGATTGTAACTTAATATAACACAATACATACAAAACTATACAATATAACTAAATAAACATAACATACATAAGATGTGGAAATTGATCATAATAGATATCACCTAGTGTGTGTGTGTATGTATATATATATATATATCTCCATTCTACCTTACTATCAATGTTCTACCCTGTTCCATCATCGGCTAACAAAATGGAATAAAAGTCTGTGATTGTAGGATTGTTATAAAAACATACAATACATGAGGATATTAATAATAAACTATATTTTCTTCTGATCTGTGAATGAGTCTGGGATTCAATAAATTTTGGAGAAATTGCAAAAAGTTCCTCAACCTTTCTAGACAATAGATAAATGTAGACATTTACGTGCTATTCTAATGAAGAATCCTGCACAATTTCTATTCAAAACATTGCCAGTGATTTACATAGATTTTTTAAAATATAACAATAATATGATTATTGCAATCGAATGCACTACTGTACATATAAGAGTGTAATTCAATCTATTTGCAGAATCTATATGAGACACCCAAAATCAAATAAGCCTAGTGTATTATCTTTGTTTTTTACAAGACCACATGACCTTTGAAAGCTGCCCACCATTGGTTTAGTGCCCCATTCTCCCTTCTATAACTGACAATTATAGACTCGACAGACGGACTAATTTAAACCATGTGCGCCATCTATGGTGCTATTAAAACATCCTGTCATTACACAGATGCAGCAGTAGATACTGTTGTATGTTTGGACCGTGAGCGCCATCTACCTGCTGCCGGTGGGGATGAATTTGAGTTGATGTCACTCAGAAGGTTCACTTTGGGATTTTTTTTACTTTATAATTTGTGTCATTTGTTTGTATTATTTTAAAATCACTTTATTCACCTAGGGCCAAGGTGTATAAAGGAATGTCTTCTTGATGTGCATAAGCTTAGGCTTCTTTTTAAGGCTTATTCGTTTTGGAATGATTAACCACACTGCAGATCTCAAACCACTCCTCAGCTTCAGCTTCACATATGTGCATTGAAATGTACTGACATTTTACTTTGAACCTGCAGATCAGCACTGAGTACTTGTTCTGTTCAGTAACACTGATGATGTCTTTTGCTGATTATACACCGACTTACATGACTGATTACTATCATCAGCACCCAGACATACTGAATATATGTAAAATACATTCAGCCTCTTGTGCAAATACATACCTTGTTAAAATGATAGAGGAAAGAAGAAGCTCTGCTCCAGTATTGTTTTGAGAACAAGGGACCTTTGCTAGATTAGGGGTTCTCAAACTTTTATACCTTTAACTGTAAAATAATCTCAATTTAGGAGTTCGAGGGCATCCTCAGTGCAGATTTATTTCATGGACATATTCAATATTGTGTATTTGTCTGGTCTATTTATTTATATTTATATTTCTCTTCAAAGTTTATATTTCTGAATAAATTAATTTCATTTGGTTTCATTAAAGGGGGGCACGGTGGCTTAGTGGTTAGCACGTTCACCTCACACATGATAATCCTTGGTTTTAAACGAATGCAGATGTTTCACTGTTGGCATTTAAAAAAACAAGAATTGAATACACACTTATTTTTTTTCTTTTTATTTTTTAAATCCTGTATAATAAAATGTAATGACAGTGGGGGCACGGTGGCTTAGTGGTTAGCACATTCGCCTCACATCTCCAGGGTTGGGGGTTCGATTCTCACCTCCGCCTTGTGTGTGTGGAGTTTGCATGTTCTCCCCGTGCCTCGGGGGTTTCCTCCGGGTACTCCGGTTTCCTCCCCCGGTCCAAAGACATGCATGGTAGGTTGATTGGCATCTCTGGAAAATTGTCCGTAGTGTGTGATTGCGTGAGTGAATGAGAGTGTGTGTGCCCTGCGATGGGTTGGCACTCCGTCCAGGGTGTATCCTGCCTTGATGCCCGATGACGCCTGAGATAGGCACAGGCTCCCCGTGACCCGAGGTAGTTCAGATAAGCGGTAGAAAATGAGTGAGCGAGTGAGTGGTTTCACTAACAGAATACTTTATGTCCAGGATTGACATCACTGACAAAAATATACGCCTTTATTTACACATTTTGAAGTTAATAATGTTAATAATTAAACTTAATTTGCAGTGAGAAAATTATTAATGAGGTTAATAATTAAACCTGTTTAATTCAAGTGTGTAATTTGGCTAAAATATTTGAGAAAGCTATAATAAAATGGTAGGTCCACCAATGCATCATAGTAAACAAAATAGAAAATAACCACTGCCTGGTTATGCTTAATGGACCCCCTACTCCTCATACTCCACTTTGTGAATCACTGCATGACATGACCTCTTGGAGGCCAGAGGAATTCAGTAAAGATTTCTAGAGCAAAAAAACACTGATGAGTCATTACAATCTGTAAAAAAAAATGTCTGTATATTTTGTAAACAGTGAAGGCGCAGTGAATGAAGCATAGCCTCTCTCTGTCAGTCAAACTGAAACAGACATGGTCTAACAGACATGGCTGTCAGTCCCACAAAAGGAGCTTTGGCCTCTGTCCATCAGTTCCAGTGAATAAGGTGTGGTCTAGGTCTGTGAATTTCAATGAAGCAGGCATAGCATGTCCTGTCTCTCTGCCAGACCCAGTGATGTAGAGTGGCCTGTGTGAGGCTTATGTGTGAAAATGAAGCAAGCCTCTGTCCCTGTCAATGCCAGTATAGGAGGCTTGGAAACTTTCTCTGTCAATGCCAGCGAAGGAGGCATGCAGTCTGTCCCTGTCAATGCCAGCGAAAGTAGGCATGGAGTCTGACCCTGTCAATGCCAATGGAGAAGGCATGGAGTCTGACAGTGGAGAAGGCATGTAGTCTGACCCTGTTAATGCCAGTGGAGGAGGCTTTGAGTCTGTCCTTGTCAATGACATTGAAGGAAGCATGGCCTCTGTGTCTTTTAATCTCAGTCAAGAAGTTTTGGCTTCTTTGCCTGCTAGTCTCAGTGAAGGTGAGTGACTGGTCTGTGTGCCTGTCAGTGTCAGTGAGGTAAGTGTGACCATTATTCCTCCTGCCATCCCCACTTAAGGTGCCACATCCTCAAATGTAATATTTTTTTTCTCAGACAAATTTCAATCATAAATAAAACTTTTCTAAATTTCAAGGTTTGTTAGATAAGTTTATGTATGCATGAAAGTTGGTAAAAATGTCTCTGTAATGCAGGGAGCACAACACCTAGAAAACATCAGAAAACAAATAGTTGATGTGGAATTTAGATATTCAGATATTTAGTCTCTAATTTCTTTCATGCTTGTTTACTAGCAACAATGGCAAATAAGAACAAAACACAGGAATGAATTGAATTTGACAATTTGACAATACAATTACAATTTTAATGAAAACTTAATACAATCATTAATAATGAAAGGTCCTTGGTTCAGTCTTGAGCTATCTCAGCAGACCTTTTTGCATGTTTTCCTCGTGTCTGTGTTATCTCTGGGGTTTCCAGTTTCCTTCCAAAAACATGTGGGTAGGAGGATTTGCTACTCTAAATTACCCCTTAGGTGTGAATGTGTGTGCGCCTGGTGCTCTGTGATGTACTGGCCTCCCATCTGGGATGTGTCCTGCCTCATGCCAAGTGTTACCAGGATAGCTTTCAGATTCACTGTGACCCTTATCAAGACGAAATGGTTCCTGAAGATGAATAAAGAAAATAAACAAGAGTTCAGGCTGTTTCGCTTTGATTTGATGACAGATTACCAGATTATGTTTACCATGTGATATCACACAGATTAGCACTTTGTTTATATCGGTTTGAACTATTTTGTTCAAATGTTCATCATGTATGAGAGAAAGCGTCCGATTCTATTTATGTGAAATGTTAAAAATGTCATTTAAATGGATCATTTCTACAAAGCAGAATGATTTTGAATTTAACTGAAGTTTTTTTTAATGTTTATATTATTTTTATTTGATCTATTTTTAACAATTGAAAACTAGATTGTCCTAAAAAAAAGTATAATAACAAATAATAATAATAATAATAATAATAATAATAATAATAATAATAATAATAATAATAATTGGTTAAATAAACGAATCACTCAAACGGGCTTCGATTCCTCTAGACTAGAATGTGTTAAAGAATCGATTCAGTAAAGTGAATCGTGATGCCCATCATTGGTTCTCCTTGTGTTGCTGGCGGTGTTTTAAGACCAGGGGGCGAGGACTCCCCTCTCTCACATGAACCATGCACTGCCTCTGGACCACAGCATTCTTACAAACGCTCATTCACTGCCTTTTCTTCAACATGAGGACATTTGATAAAGCCGCAGCGTTCAGCATTAAGGTAAATATACCACATCAAATGCTTTAAATGAACCCGCCTGCAGATGTGCGCAAAAAGCCGGTTTGTTTGCGCGGAAACAGGGGAAGAAGCAGATCGGTGCTTTGCAGAAAGAAGCTTCCAAACTTCTCAGAAGAAAGCAGAAGTTTGACCAAACTCAGCTCTTTTCTATTCGTTTTGTGCGACTGTGTGCAGGGAGATCAAAGCCCAGCTGGAGTCTTCAGCTCTCTGTGGAATTTCCGAAGTTGTTCAGGCTGAATTCTATTAGAGACGCCTTTTGGTGCAGTGGGTTTAAGACTATAATGAAACTACTAAAAGGAAACACTTTTAAGGGTTCAAACTTTTAGTGAGCTCTTTTTTATTTTTTTTCCTAATTTTTTTTTTTTTTTTATTAAATCATTTTTTTTCATTTATTTATTTATTTATTTATTTATTTGGGGTTTGCATTTCCATACCTGCATTTCCATACCAGAAAAGCGCAAAAATATACCCTGGTAGTCCTAGTGTTCTAGTGTAGTCTAGCGAAGTCATTCAAATGTTTTGCAGGATTACTTTAAGATAACTGAAACTGTAATATCTGCAAAATATTTTGAATATGATTATAGTACAAGTCCATATGGCTTGGTGTAATAGTGCTACAGGACTGTAGAGTAAAATAATAAAAAAGTAATAGTTATCAATTTTCTAAAATTATTTTATATATTATAAAAGAAATATTGTCAGCTTCCCTATGTTCCATTGAAGAGGAACTTGCCTAGGTAAGCATCCCTTTGGACAGTATGAGAACCTTTAATGTGTCCAGAAACATCAGTCCCATTATTATTATTATTATTATTATTATTATTATTATTATTATTATTATTATTATAGTCATCATAGTAGTAGTAGGCATGGTCGTTAACACGTTTGCCTAACACCTCCAGGATTGTGGTACAGTATGATTCCTGCCTCATACTGTATGTGTGTGTGGAGTTTTCATGTTCTCCCTGTGCCTAGGGGTCTTTCTCTGGGTACTCCGGTTTCATCCCACAGATCAAAGACATGCTTTGTAGGCTGATTGGCATCTCTAAATTGTCTATATTGTGTGAATGGTTGTGTGAGTGTTTGCATGATTGTGCCCTGAGGTAGCCTGTCATCCTGTCCATGGTGTACTCTACCTTGTGCCCTGAGCCTCCTGAGATAGACTCCAGGTACCCTGTGACCCAATAAGATAAGCAGGAAGAGAAAGGATAGATGGACGGTGGTAATAATAATAACAACATATGTATCAATGAGGTGATAAAATATTATGTGAAAAAAGCTGTAGCTACTCTGCGACAATCAAGAGAGTGACAGCACTGAGTGAAGCGATGTGTTTTGAAGGAGGAGCTGAAAATACATGAGATTTCTCCAAGCCTATGTGGAAGCGCATTAAATAATTTGAGTTTAGCAACACTTAAAGACCTGCCGCCATGCCAATGAGGAAAGTCTGAATGTAAGGATTGTGAGTAAACTGGAGCCAGATGACCTTAATACACGGATGGGGGTTGTACCGGCGAAGTAACAGTTCATTCAGATAACCCGAGGCATAGTCATGTAAGGCTTTGTAGGTGAGAAGGAGTGTTTTGTATTGAATACTGTACAAACTGGTGTTATTAAACGTGTGGCTGAAATGTAATCAGAATGTTTAGCGTAAGTGAGAGGTCTGTCATTTGAATTCTGGATGTTCTGTAATCTGGAGATTGTTTTGATGCAGTAGAAAGAACATTGCAGTAGATGAGGCAGGAAGTAATAAAGATATGGACAAGATTTAAATTGATGTAAGTGAAGGTGTGTGATTTATTTGAAGATGACACCTTGATTGCAGTAGTAGATTATTTGACAAGGACTCCAGCAAGGTAAAAGCTGATCTGAGATCTGAGTCAAACACTTTTAACCCCTTTAGGACCAATTAGAAAAATTGTTTGTCAACATTTTGGGAATGTTTCTTCTGTTAAATGCCATAGTTTACTGCGTTACTCTGCAATAGACAGACATCCTGACTATGGTGTACCCTGCCTTGTGCTCTGAGTCTCCTGGGTTCCCTGTGACCCAGTAGGATAGGCGGTGTAGAGAATGGATAGATGGATGGATGCTATTGCACTAGAAATGTCCACATAACATTAAAGCTGCACACTACCATTAACTTCTTATAAAAATTAAAAATAAATACAGCACTAACCAACAAATAAGCACCAAAATTGCTAAATGTATCAACAAAATATTTAAGCAAAAACATATTAAAGTATTTCAGCAGAGATCTTTCCTTTGAAGTAGTTGTAGCGATTGAATTTATGATCGCATTAAGACTGAACAGGCTTGCAAAATGAAGTGGATCTTTACGATTATACTGCTACGTTTTGTTACCTTTTTGGGGAGCCCCTGCTTTATAAACTTGCCCCACACACGCACACACACATGCGCACACACAAATACACAAAGACATGTCTGTAGAGAAGACCTTTGTACGGTCTCTCCGCCTATTTAGGATATAAACATCCAAAAGCTATTGAGACACAAAACATATGGGCATGCAAATTCTTGTTTGGACATGCATTAAGGTCCTGAGGCTGAGGGGGGATGGGGGTTGTGATGGAATGAGGGGTGTCTTTTTTTCTCTTATGTGAGATTTCATTGACTGGGGCAGATGTGTCCTTGTACTTTGTAACAAATTACATGTGAGTTCTTAGCTATTATCTTGTAAAAGCAATATTTGAGAGACAAAGAGAAAAAGACACAGAGAAACAGTAGGGAGGCAGACATTCACACAGGGAGAGGTACAGAATGAGAGGCAAGGAAGGGTGAGAGATAAATATATCCAGTGGAGGCATAAAGGCCTTGCTCAAAGGCCAACAATTGCCTTCTTGGCTAAAACAGCACTGATGCTGAAGCTGAAGTTGTTGCCTAATCTAAAATTTTTGTGAATTTATCAAATGTGCATTTGTTTTTTACTTAAAAACTGAATCTTCACTGCATTACTGGCATAAATAATGTGCTGTTATTAAATAATAATAAATAACATGTTTGAATGGGTGCTAACATCTCTACATATACAAGTGAAATGGCACCTATAGCCATCATCTTATCTAAACATTTTCATTTCATAAATTGTGAATTATCTCCAACACACAATACATTTATGATAATACAATGCATTTCCAAATCCTGAGTAAAATCTCATAAACTGAGTGAATATAATGAGATTTAACACTCTTAACTGCTATGTTTTTGTTGCTCAGCTGTTTCTTATTTGTTGTGAGGATGTTCATTGCCTTATCTTTTATCTCTTCACTTACAAGAGATAAAAGATAAGGCAATGAACATGGTTGTGCATAAGGCAATGAGCATGGTTGTGTACAGAACAGGATCCCACTCTCCCAAGCTTTCCACTCGAGCTGCTACGAGGAAAGCTGCTGTTCAGTCAGCACTACAATAGTCTTTTCCTTCATTCAAGAGAGATTTGTCCAGCGTCGTGCTGAAAACATTAAAGTGCAGGTTTGGGAATTAGGAAGTGTGATTATCTCTCCGTCTAGACGACAGACAGGATAGTATAACAGGACAGTATAATTTGTCTGCAGTCGTTGGTCTTTTCATGTTTCTGAGTCATTCAGGGCCTCTGAAGAGAGATGGAGCAAACTCTTTGGTCATTATTCATCTACTTTACTTTTGACTTTTTTGTCTTCCTTTATCAGTTCTGCTTTCATTTTGATCTCAAAGGTTCTAGGTTCTCTCTCCGTCCATCTCTCTTTCTCACGTACTTGTTTACTTTGTTCTTCTGGTTCTGCATAAAGACATTAACAACATATAATGGTTATAGATTGTTGGAGAATCTAACCAATATGGAAATGTTTTAACTTTTAATTAACGGATTAATATTAATTAGGAAAGTGTTACTTGAGTTACATGAGCTTTGCAGCTAGAGTTAAAATTCTAGGATGATTGAAAGATTGCATGAAATTCCCAGTCTTTTGGAGGCACATATGCAAACAGAACATGTTAATATATTTTAACATGTTGAAGGGAAAGGGAGGATATGGTGGCTTAGTGGTTAGTACATGTTCATTGTACTGCCAAAGTTGGGGATTCAATTCCCACCTCTGCAGAATTTGCATGATCTCCTTGTGTTTTTTGTGGTTTCCTCTGGGTTTTCTGGTTTCCTCCCCAGTCCAAAGACCTGTATTTTACTGTACTGTATTGGCATCTCTTACAGTCTGTGTTCTTGTGCCCTGTGATGCGTTGGCACCGTGTTTAGGGTTTCCCCTGCCTTGAAGTTCAAGTCCACTTGGTTAGGCTCCTAGCGACCCTGTTTTTACAATGAGTGATACAGGGGAAAATAAGGATGACTCTTTCAGCAGCAGGACCGCGTGCTCCCACCGGCCTCGATTTCCTGGGCAAGTAACCAACCTAGCCACTAAGGGGTTAACACTTAGTACCAGTCCTGGAGCCCAGAAGGGCATCTTGCATAAAACAGAGCAAAAGTACAGAAAAAGGATGAATAAATATTGAAAAAAAAGGAAGATGCAAAGCCCAAAGGCAATGCAGAAGAATAAACTGGGGAAATATAAATATATATATTTTTAACAAAGCATAATACAATGTTTGGTGATGTACAGTTTTATGTATTTGCACAGTCTAGCAGTACCTGTTAGTGATTTAGCAGCGATTCTGTTATAAAAGAAAGTGCATGGATGATTAACCTAAGTAATGATTCTATTAAATTAAGTAGTTTATAGAGACAAATTCTGAGGCTCTCTTGAAGAAAAAAGTCCTCAAGGACCTCTTTCTCACTGTATATTCACGCTGTAGAGTATCATTTTTTGTTGCATTGCTCTGTACCAGATCTCAACTCATCTGCATCTACAGTAAATCCACTATAGCTCACCTGAGACCATCTCTCTAAGCCGTGTTTCCTAGAAGCCAGCTGGTAATTGTTGAGTTTTGCCCTGGGGTGTTGCAGGACAAGTGCAGGAGGACTATGTTTGCCTCTACAAGGGTCTGGTGTTTGTCTCCCACAGCTTTGCTGAGCTCTGAAGGAGAGGTGTTGTTTTGAAACCCGTGATTGAGTTTACATTTCAGCCATCCTCCTCAAACCCTGTGTGTTGAATGTCGAAATCCCACTGCAGCGTCTGAGCCATAGAATTGCATTTGGCTTTTTAGTTCTTTATGAATATAACATGATGCTATATTAGTTTTGTCAGGAGGTTAACCAACCCCTGAATTCAGCGAAGATTTTTTATTTTTTATTATGAACATTATTTTTTATTACATAATTAATTATATCCCTATATAACACCCTCATAATTGCAGCCAGATAATGTTTTTTTCTACCACCCATTAGATCCTTTTCAATGTCCAGAATTTTGAGGTTTCCATTTTGTAGAAGATTATTCACAACTGCATTGTTTGTTGTGAAATGTAGCAGGTTTCTGAAGAGCTAGCACCAGTTTCTGCCACCATTCATTCTCAGACATTTACTACCAATTCCAGTGGTGATGTGAGAGCAGTTTGGACACTGTTATGTAGTAAGGTGTGGGTGATTTGTACTGATAAGAAAAGCATTATATAAGCTGATCAATTATTAGCAAATCATTCTTTAGTCTCAAACGATGTGAAACATATGTGTGGAAAAATGCTTGTACTTATTGTGCAAATGGACTTTGGCAAATGCATTTGTGTACATTCCAGTAAAATACCATTTGAAGTTTGAACATCAGCATTAAGGGTAGGCCAATAATCGTCCTGGGTTTTAAGGGTAAAAATGCTACCTGTCTCTCTTATTCACCTTCCCTGTCTCTCTGTCTCTTCCTTTCTCTCTTTCTCTCTCTCTGTATCCCTGGGCCAGGACAGCAGGGAGGGGACAGAGGAGCTCCACCCGGATGAAGTGGCACAGTGGTGGGGTGAATGGAGTAGCTGGTCGACCTGCAGCTGGACATGCGGAGGAGGCGTTCGCTCACAGGAGCGCCACTGTCTGCAGCAGAGGTTAGACATCTAGTTAAACACATTAACAGCGGACGTACATTTCATTGCTTCACTGTGTCCTCGTTTACTTTTTTTTTCTAACTTAAATCTCTGCCAGTTTCAGGGCCGTTTTATCAAACTTGAATATTTCACTTATGCTACATGTAATAAACAGAGCTGTGAGGGGAAGGAGAGTTAACGAGGAGGATGTTTTGACCACTCATACTTGGGCAACTGACGCGCAGTCCTTGGAAAAAGCACCCTCCGATCTAACCTCCCCTTAAACTGAACTTGCTAATTAGCTGTGCAAGGCTTGTTACCCCTCCATCCATCTGTCCCTTTCGTGAACCTTCGCCTTACCCTGGCTAGCATCACCCATCAAAGCCTGTTGGTTAAAACTCCATTTTGTTTTGGATTAAATGGCCCAGAAAGTTCAATGCAATTACGTTTTGTTACCTCAGGCTTTATAACGATCTTCTCTCTCTTCCAGAGCTGTCTTCAGTTTACCACTATTTACACTAGTTTAAAGTTGGAATACAACATTTCCTAAAATGATCCTGACATTTATTGAAGATGCTGACTTGTGTGTAAAAGTTATTGAACTTAAACTGAGTATTAATGAGTACAGAGCCTCTTTTTTCCATAGATGAGCTAAGTATATATCAAATGTGAAAAAATGTAAAACTATTTGTTCCTTCGTTACTAATTATACCAGCTATTTTTGATTGTAGATTTGTTATTTGACAGTCTTGCCTATCCAAATTTTATCAGAATTCAGTTCAGTAAGACAGGAGATTGTACAGACTGTTTAAGGAAATATCTTAAGTGATTTGGTGGAGAGTAATGCTGCAATTTACACTCAATACCCTTCTTCAATGCTCAATACTGTCAATTAATTCCCTTCATTCCTCATAGAACAAAGTGTGACTAGTGCACCGAAATGCATTTGTCAGACGTATGTTCATGTACAGGGCTCACTTATATCGATATTTGGTGGTAAAAATAACCAGCTGACTGGCAGAACCTACAGCAACTATTTCTTCTGTTTTCACTGTCAGTACACTCACTCACTCATTTTCTACCGCTTATCCGAACTACCTCGGGTCACGGGGAGCCTGTGCCTATCTCAGGCGTCAAGGCAGGATACACCCTGGACGGAGTGCCAACCCATCGCAGGGCACACACACACACACACACACACACACACACACCAGACAATTTTCCAGAGATCCCAATCAACCTACCATGCATGTCTTTGGACCGGGGGACGAAAACCGGAGTACCCGGAGAAAACCCCCGAGGCACGGGGAGAACATGCAAACACCACACACACAAGGTGGAGGCGGGAATCGAACCCCCAACCCTGGAGATGTGAGGCGAATGTGCTAACCACTAAGCCACCGTGCCCCCACTGTCATTACATTTTATTATACAGGATTTAAAAAAGAAAAAGAAAAAAAATAAGTGTGTATTCAATTCTTGTTTTTTTAAATGCCAACAGTGAAACATCTGCATTCGTTTAAAACCAAGGATTATCATGTATTCATCATTTTCATTAACTGCTTCAGCCAGATTTGAGTTTACACGTTATGCATGTATACATAGAAATACACAGCAGGGTGTCTGGGTGTGTGTCACAGCTGGTGTGGATTTAAATGCGGTTAAAACAGAAGCTTGAGCCCAAAAGGCACTTCATAAAAGCCATAGGTGTAAATTGGTTAATGCTTTAGTGCTGTCTAATGTGTTATTTGTTGCAAACAGACAATTCATTCACATTTGCATGAAGTAGCCTTTATATATTTATGCACATTATAAAAACAGACTCTACAGACTATTCACTCACACTATACAATACAATATCACAGCACTTGCACTTATACTTACCAGGAATGGTGAGAGCTAGCATGTGCTTCCTCTGTGATGTGCGAAACCTGCTGCACATCTTTTTGAACCTCTGCTCATGTTACAGAACATCCTGAGGCAGCTGAACACATCCATACAGGAACGTCCCCATGATTGGTTTGTGTCCCTGTGGTTGACTCAGATCCCCTGGAAAGTACTTATCTCTGCACATTTGTTAAAATGAGGCTTGGTAACTGTTAATGCTCTTTTTTGGACTGAAATATGTCTGAAAATCCCAATGTGGGGGCACGGTGGCCTAGTGGTTAGGATGCTTGCTTTATTCCTCCAGGGTTGCGGCTTGATTCCCACCTTGCCCTTTGCTATTTTTTTCCCATGCTTCAGGAGTTTCCTCCAGGTACTCCAGTTTCCTCCTGTAGTCTAAAGACTAGAATAGAGTCTGTAAATTGCTGTAGTGTGTGTGATTTTGCCCTGTGATTGGTTTACACCCAGTCCCCACCTTGTGCCTTGTGTCCTCTGGGACAGCCTTAGGTTCCCTGTGACCCTGTGTACAATAAGGGCTGCAGAAAACGGTTAGATGGATGGCTGGGATCTGTCTGTGTCAATTGATTTAAATGTTGCAAAGCTGGAAATACTTTCTTCAACACAATCACAGAAGCATTGTTAGAAGTTGTGGATGGAAGTGTACATTAGAAGATATTCAGATGATAATATTCTTCCAGTTTGATTTCCTTTAAACTTCAGACACCAAAAAACGCCTTTGCAGACTGTAAAAGACCAAAAAAAAGGTTTGTTGGCAAGAAAGAAGAGATTTCTCCTCTTTTAACCCCCGAGATGAGAGAAATGGTATGCCTATGGATCATTAATTAACTAAATCACTGGCCCACATGACACTATCAATTCTGACCAGACAAACATACTTATAAAAGGCCTTTTAGAGCAAATGGGCGGCCGCTTTAGGAAGATTTCTCTGCCGATAAGGGCTCATGTTGAGCTAAGCCAGCTGGCCCCCATTAGCACTCCCTTGTGTGAGAGTGAGTGTGTGTATGTGTGTGTACATGCTGGGAAGGGGGATCTCAGTGTTGTAACAGAAAGATGAGGAGGAGGCCCATCTGGAGTGGGCTGAAAGGGGTGAACAAGCCTGGGAAAGTTGCACATGTGTAAGCCAGGTAGTCTCTCATGAGAGGAGAAGCGTAACATGCATCTGATACAGAGTGTCTAATGCAAGATGGCATGGAGGCTAGCGAATAAATTAAGGATGGATTTAGTTCTGGAGGGAATTATAAAAATGATTTAATGCTACATATTGCAAAATAGTAAAACTGCAAATTTCCCTGCTGTGGGACGAATAAAGGATTATCTTTTAGTGTGAAACTTTATTGTAGACTGTTGAGTTCAAATAAAAAAAATATTATAAATCTGTCATGAATATCTGCACATACTTACTATCCTGAAGTGCAATTACATCATGAGTGAGAAAGGTTGTAAGGCTTTCGGTATAACGTGTGAGACAAATTAAAGTAAAAAAAAATTGTCAATAAATTTCTTTGAGTTGCCAGAAACAGAAACATTAGTACAGTTCCAATGACTTGTAGGAACAGAGAGATGGGAACCTTTCTTCTAAAAAGTATACCCTCAGGGGGTGTTTTGATAATGGTAATGGAAAACCCTGTCTAAAACATCGCTCCAAAATGTTCACTTGGGTTGAGACTTGGTGACTGTGAAAACCATGGCATACATTTTAAACTAAATTACATTACAAACTAACACGTGCCAAAGCACCAGGCTAACATTTGTAAGTGATTTTATGTGATTAACATAACCACAGAGAATAATTAACATTATTTTTAATTATTTTTAATGTTTAATATTTTTTATTATTTTTAATGTTATTGTTAGTTATTTTGTTATATTTTTAAAACCCTAACCTGCAACTTACTATCTTTCCTTTAGTCTATATAAATGCAATGAAATAGCTAAATTTACTCATCCTAAGCCATACTTTATCATGATCAATTAGGCTTCAAGGTTTGCCATTTTATTATGTTTACATTATATTTGACTTAAAAAAAAAAAATAAAACATTTCTCTGTTCTCTTTTAGGCTCACCACCACACACAACATTAACAGTTCCTTCTGTGCTGGATCGCCTAAGCGGTATCAATTGTGTACTAACCAGGTACGGAGCAATTTATGGGTGTATTTTACGTGATTTGGAATCCCTGAAGTAGGGCTGAGTGTAATTAAAGGATAAGGAGAAACTGTGTGAACTGTGTTCTTGCCAAAGCTGGCAGAAATACACATGCATTCTGACATGTTAGTTTAATGCTGTAATACGTGCAAGCTGCTTGCCATGCTGCCTGCTGGGCGAACTGTGTAATTATCTGTGTATTTATTGCCCAGCCCTGCCCCAACAGCAGAATCGGTTTCAAACAGCACCAGTGCTCCCAGTTCAACTCCAAAGCCTTCAGCCGGAAACACTACGAGTGGGTTCCCCTCTATCCAGGTTAATACACCTTTTTGGTTCTATGCGTATGAAGGAGATTTCAGATGTTTTATTTCCTCAGTGTTCATTGCTATAACAAAGGGATTTAATGGTTAAGGGTTAGCTTGGCCTTAGAACCCAATTATACTAGAAACTCTGCCAAACTTTACACAATTATTGATACAAGACGTATATCATGACGTTTAGTTTCAAACACTGAGCAACACTGCTCAGAAACATTTATACATATAGAGTCCTATGAAAGCTAATTAAAAATGACAAAAAAAATCTAAAAACATAAGAAATTATCTTTTTAATTGGCTTTAGTGGTAAGTCAGGGCTTCAGACTTCTGTCAATGTTGAGTCCTCGAGCAAGACCCTTAACTGTCATCTGCTCAAATCACATGTATTTTAAAACACCTTGGAGAGAAGTATCTGCCAAAGTGACTGAAATTTGAACGAGTAGAATGTAGGAGTCTATTACAGACAGGTGAGAAGATGACAGGTGTGAAGCAAACACTTGATAAGGTGTTAGGACACCATGAACTAACAGAACAGGAGGGTGTCATAAGCACTCGGAGCTCCTACCAGATTCTGCCAGATATTTCTCCTCACCTTTACCTTCATGACAGCCTGAAGTCACCAGAAGCTTGTTAGGATAAGACAGGCCTTAGCTTTCCATTGCTCTTCTATGTTCAGTTGAAAAGTGTGTCCCTGTTTTTAGACATCTCAAATCTTCCATTCTTGGCCCAAAGACAGCTGTTCCATAGTCTCACATCTCATAGATGGGCGTTTGGGTTTATTTCCGAATCCCATGGCCTCTAAGGAACAAAAGAGGCCTTTCTGTGATACAATGACTAATTTCAATCTCCAGCAGAACTCTCCAGGGTCTAAAGATTTAACAGCGTTAATTATGTCATGTCCTGTCCAGATGATTACATCAGCATTTCCAGCAAGCCGTGTGACCTGCAGTGCACCACCACCACGGGAGAAAGACAGCTATTGGTTCCGGCACACGACGGGACCTTTTGCAGGAATGGTGTCTACAAGGGTGTCTGTATCGAGGGCCAGTGCCAGGTTACACACTACTTCTACTTTTAGAATGCAACACCATTCAGTGTTACTCTCTTCCCTCAATTGATTTTTTTTAGTTTGTTTATCATTTTTTTATTTAATTTTATTTTTTATTTTACTTTTGTCTATGTTTTCATCTTTTACATACTCTGTAAGAGCACTTTCAGTTCTTCGAGCACTGAGACACAGACCCAAACACACACACACGCAACAGTCTACACTTTGTATGCAAGTCAAAATGTAGTTCATGACACATTTTTAAGCAGCACTCGGCGATACTGCACTGGACCTTTAGGTTGCCTGACCTTGTACTTGCTATCACAGATGCTGTTTAGTGCTGTAACATCTCCAACATCGTAACAGCAGTAGTTCATTACTAGCAGAAACGAACATAATTGATCAGACACACTGTGGAACTCAGTTATGTTTAATACCAGATAGATTACTTATTTTGGTATCACTATTGATGAATACCTAAAAACAACATGGTACTGTATCCATGCACTCCTGTGAGTAAGGTTATATATTATCCTTGTTTATTGAAAATAATTCGCTTGACTCCATGCCCATACTAGCTTTGTTTCTCTGTCCATATACAGGTGGTGGGGTGTGATGGGAAACTGTACTCTAGTAAATCTGTAGACAAATGTGGCATCTGTGGTGGAAGCGGTGACACATGCTACCGGATCTCAGGATCTTACCGGAAAGGGATCACACAGTTAGGTATATCTTATACTACCACTAAGAGGCCACAAATTTTCTAATGGCCTATTAGTTCAGAACACAAGATTTTTACATTAAAATAATGCAGAACTAAGAGAATTTTAAAATAAGGTTTCTTTTAATGACCACACACTGGGACTGGTTATGTGGTTGCAGCGTTTTTACTGTAGTTTGAGTTTCTGAGTAATATAGTACTTATTGTGTGCTTAAATTTGTTCTAGGAACTCTCGTCGTCTGAAACGTTAATGCCCTTTTTCAGTCCGACATCTATTCATTTGGCTGTTGCTGCTATCCAAAACAGCTTACAAGCTGGCCCAAGTACAATCTGAGCTCAGAGCTGAGCGGTTCAGGGTTAAGGTTCTTTTTCAAGGGCGCTCGTTTTCCATCCAAATGCACCATAACCATCCTTTTAAATAGCATTATAAAATTCAGAATCCTTTTACAACGCTTGTCATTTGTAAACTGACCATTAAATGAAATCATTACATTTACACTATATATTGGACTAAAAGAGTTTTTCACCATGAAGCTGATTCTGTAGTTAGTCTTAAATGCCAGGACTTGTTTGAAATCTTCAGTATTTTCTATGATTCGTCAGGCTACGCCTTCATAACCAACATACCTGTTGGAGCCACGGACATCCAGATCGTGGAGCGTCGAAAGACTGAAAACATCTTGGGTAAAATCTTCATTAATCCAGAATGATAGTAGAAGAGAGAGAGCACACAGAGTACATGAGTTATACAATCAAACACACAATGTACAAGTAAATATTGTTTTATTGTACTGCATCTAAATTGATGCTTTAGAGTCTTTAGACTAGTCTGAGACAGTTTGTATTTCAGTTATGTAACAGCAGACTCTGTCTATGGTTTGAAGATCAGAAGTCCAAATTTACATTTACAGCATTTGGCAGACGCCCTTATCCAGAGCAATGTACATAAGTGCTTAAATCTCTAACATTGAATACAGTAATGCTGGCTCACTAGGTTACATACTTAGGATACCATGAGTTTAAAACATTTGTTCAAAGTTACAATGAAAAAGTGTCAAAGGTTGTGTTTTTTTTTTTAAATGCAAACGATAAGGAAAGAAGTGCTAGTTGAAGTGTTTCCTGAAAAAGTAGGTCTTCAACCGCCGCTTGAAAATAGCCAGTGACTCAGCTGTCCGGACCCCTAGGGGAAGTTCATTCCACCACCTTGGTGCCAGAACAGAGAAGAGTCTTGTAGTATACTTGCCTCTTACCCTGTGAGATGGTGGAACCAGTCGAGCAGTGCTGGTAGATCGGAGGGTGCGGTGTAAAGTGCAAGGAGTGATGAGGGCTTTTAGGTAAGAGGGAGCTGGTCCATTTTTGGCTTTGTAGGCCAGCATCAGTGTTTTCTGATGCGTGCAGCTACCAGAAGCCAGTGGAGGGATCGCAGCAGCGGGGTGGTATGCGAGAACTTTGGCAGGTTGACAACAAGCTGGGCAGCTGCATTTTGGATCATTTGCAGAGGACAGATTGCGTTCATAGGTAGACCTGCCAGCAGTGTGTTGTAGTAATCCAGTCTAGAAATGACAAGAGACTGAACAAGTACCTGAGCAGCCTGTGTGGACAGAAATGGTCGAATCCTTCTAATGTTGTAGAGAAGAAACCGACATGAGCGAGTCACATTAGCAACATGAGAGGAAAAGGACAGTTGATTGTCCATGGTTACCCCAAGGTTGCGAGCTGTGGCTGAAGGGGAGATCAGATCATTGTGCAAGGATATAGCAAGATCATGACCTGGGGATGAATTACCTGGAATGAACAGCAGTTCAGTTTTGCTAGGATTGAGCTTTAACTGATGAGCAGTCATCCATGATGAAATTTCTGCCAGACATGCTGAGATCCGATCAGAAGCTGTGGTATCTGAGGGTGGGAAAGAGAAGATAAGTTGTGTATCATCAGCGTAGCAGTGGTAAGATAACCCATGTGAGGAAATAACTTCACCAAGAGAGTGAGTATACAGAG
Organism: Tachysurus vachellii; assembly: GCF_030014155.1. NCBI lineage: Eukaryota > Metazoa > Chordata > Actinopteri > Siluriformes > Bagridae > Tachysurus > Tachysurus vachellii. Next base: position 16,131,883 of record NC_083474.1, read on the forward strand.
AGAAAAGAAGAGGACCAAGTACTGAGCCCTGTTTGACACCAGTGGAGAGTCTGCATGGAGACATTTACCTGATATGAGCGTCCTTCCAGGTAGGAATCTAACCATTCCCAAGCTGATCCGCAAATCCCAAGACTCCTGAGGGTGGACAAGAGAGTCTTGTGGTTGACCGTATCAAATGCTGCTGAAAGGTCAAGGAGGATAAGGACGGATGACAGTTTGGCTGATCTAGCAGCATGTAGTTTCTCAGAGACATCCAAAAGGGCTGTCTCTGTGGAATGAGCTGCTTTAAAGCCAGACTGGTTGGGGTCTTGGAGGTTGTTATGTGAGAGATAGACAGACAGTTGATTATAGACAATGCGTTCAAGAATTTTTGAAAGAAACGAGAGAAGTGATACCGGTCTGTAGTTACTGATGTCTGATGGATCCAGAGCAGGTTTCTTTAGGATGGGAATAACCCTTGCTCTCTTGAAAGTCGTTGGTACCTGACCAGATGCTATGGATCTATTGATGATAGTGGCAATGAAGGGCAGAAAGTCTTGCGAGATGGTCTGGAGCATAGTGGAAGGGAGTGGATCCAATGGGCAGGTGGTAGGATTGCAGGACTGGATGAGTTGTAAAATCTCTTCTGCTGCTACAGTTGAGAAATGCGACAATGAAGGTTTAGGGGAATCCATACTCTGAGTTGTAAGTGCAGTCGGGGCTGAAGTGAAGGTCCGGGAGATTTCCTCAATCTTCTCCTGGTAGAAAGAAGCAAAGTCTTCTACAGTCAGGGAGGATGAAGAAGGAGGGGCCGGGGGGTTGAGCAGAGAAGAGATGATGTTGTGGAATTTACGAGGGTCGTGTGAGGAAGCTTCAAACTTTTCCTTGTAGAAGGAAGTCTTGGCAGAAGTCACATCTGAGGAGAACTTGAAGTAGGCAAGAAGTGTTCGGTAAGAATCAAGATCTGCATCAAGTTGTGATTTCTTCCACTTTCTCTCTGATGATCTTAGCTCTCTTCGATTGTTGCGCAGCACATCTGAAAGCCAAGGAGCAGAACAAGAAGTTTTCTTGGGTTTAGTGGACATAGGGCAGAGGAAGTCCATAGTTGAGGAAAGAGATGAGAGGAAAGTATCTGTGGCTGAGTCCAAGGGTAGTGAGGAAAAAGACTCAGGATCAGGAAGAGAAGAAAGAGTGCCAGAAGCTACAGAAGAAGGGGAGACAGAGTGAAGGTTGCGGTGGGTAAAAGCGAGGGGGTGAGAGGAAGTTTTAGGTAGGGTAGGGAGAGTGATGGTATAGGATACCAGGTGACAATCATATCCATATGATTCCAAACAATCATTGGTTGTGAAAAAGAGAATAATGGCGCAGGATGGGTGGCATATGTATTCTTTGTTCAATCACAGCCACCACTCACAGTCATGTATGTGAATAGCTATTTTCCTCTGAGTGTTCTACACCATTCTGTGAGACGTTCAGAAAGATGCTACATGTATCTCGGGATGAAGCACATCATATCCTTCATGCTCCCGGATTGGTAGATGGCATATGATGGGGGAGACCTAAGTGGTGGAGGGTAATTGGCCAAGACTAAATTGTGAAGAAAATGAAACCTTAGTCTCACTGCATTAACAAATTTTACAATTAGGCTCACGTGAAATAAGCTTAAGACATATTAAGACATAGTAGGCTTTGTTGTGTAAGCTTCATCGTTGTCTAGAGAACAAATTAATATCAGTTTAATTAGAAGCTGAGTTTTTGTGGACTCATTTTGGTCATACTGTCCCATTTAGCTCTGTCTGATGAAGCCGGCCACTTCTTCTTTAATGGCAACACAGTAATTGACAACCCACGCAACTTCCCCATAGCAGGAACAGTGTTTAAGTACCGGAGGCCAGTGAACCTCTTCTCAGATGGCTTTGAGTACATCATGGCCCAGGGTCCTACGCAGCAGGGCCTGAACGTCATGGTAGGTATATAGGTATGTACTGCTCCTGATAGAACCATTAATTTTCTTCTAAACATATTCTTTTTAATTTTCTCACATCCATGTGGTTACTATTAGCTAACAACATAACACATAACATTAGTGAGTGTAGCCTGCTAACCTAGCATTAGTTGGATAGATAACTATGTTGTTGGTTTGCATTTAGATACAGCGTTGTGTTCACATCTCCTCTAAACTGAATTTTGAATTTCAAACATGAACAAAAAACCTTCAGAGGTTACAAACTGCATGCTGTTATGTTTGAGTAAACGTTCCCTAAAGTTTCAATTGGCCTCCTAAAGGAATACACAGAATAACATTGTTTTTGTGTGTGTAAACATATTTATTTTGATGTTCTGTGTTTTGCTTTACAAATGGCTGCTGTAGAAATTGTAGTCTGAGTAGAATTTCATGTTCCTTATTTGGTCATTGATGAAATTCTGATGTGAGCTCGCAAAAAGCCAAATCACACTCAGGTCATGTAATTAAATATGCAAATAATCCATCATTTCTATAGATACGCGTGATATATTTAACATGTATTGTTTTCCTAGTATATTTTGTCATAGTTTTGTAATCCATTCTTCAAGCTTGGGCAAATTATCATGATGTAAATTATTAATAGTTACACTTTTTTTCTTTTTTCTTTGTCTTTGTATAAAGTATTACAACCTTAACGGAAAGATGCCTCACATCACATACGAGTACACGGTGCCTCGTGTGTCCTCCACACCAGCATCGTCCACCCAGGAACAGCCTCCACTGGGCAGCATGATGGCCAACGCTTCCTATTCGCAGCTCCCCATCACTGGGAACGAGGTAGAGGTTCGCAATGAAAAGAGTGAGGAGGTGAAGAACCAGAGTGCTCCTCTGGATCATAAGGGGAACATGGAGGCACATGGAGATGTTCAGTGGGAGCATCAACCTCCTTGTAACCTCACAGAAAATCCTGAAATGCTGCGAATAACAGCATCAGGAGAGGTTCTGCGTAACGAGCTGGGAAAACTGGCTGGATTTGGTGAGAGCCAATTTTACAATGTTTAAGTCATGATACATACAAAATTACATATACATACTTATACAGTAGATACATATTTACCTTAAATTTTTTTGGAACGTCCATGAAATAAGTTCCCATTATCATAGCAGCTATAAACTGTTTCCTTTTTGTTTTTTTCTAAAACAGACCAAAAAAAAGTCAAGCTTGTTAAAAATAAAAGGAAAAACTTTACCTTTAGCTGTTTGAAGGCAGTGGCCCTGAGCTTCCTTCCATAACTGCTAAATAAATATCTGCTAATAGAAAGCTTCACCATATTTACATTACTTACACTACATTATGTGGAGCTTTTCCCATGTATCTCCTGGGAATTAACTGTTACTACAGTTAGGCTATACTTCAGCCACATTAAGGTAGTGGATCTATTGTGAGATAGATATGCCACCACAGAACTAAAGAAACAGTTAATGTGGGGCTTGTGATCTATATTCAGTACATGAACAGGAAGCTCTCTTGACCCCTTTCAGGCTCCAAATTTAACCTGGTAGAAGGCGACTCGTCCAGTGTGACTAACGAGACACAGCCCATGGCAAAGAGTATGAAGAGCAAGCTGTACAAGTTGCAGCCTTGTGTAGAGAGCACATCTGTCTCAGACTGCTCCACGCTGAAGCTGAACTCCAGCTCCCCAGTGAAGAACCGCCTCGTGCTGCAGATCCACACGACGAGCCAGAGACAGCCCGAGTTTAAACCTGAGACGAACAGCACCTCACAGCACAGAGCACAGCTCCTTCCGCTCCAACAGGGGGCACCAGAGCACCTCCCACTCACTGACAGGTCAGCCAGAGGGACTGAGGAGGGGAAGGAGAAAAGAACAGTGTGGGTGGGGAGGTTTGAGATGGGGAGCGAGGGTTAGTACAGAGTGAAATAGAGGGAGAGAGATACTGATGTATAAAGAACACAAACGATTGAACTAAAGTTCTCTGTTAGTGATGATTCCCCTCATTTGCCAATGCCTCTCTCTCTCTCTCTCTGTCCTTCTCTCACTGTTGCGCTCTCTCTTTCGCTCTCTCCCTCTCGCTGCTGCAGCAATGAATTTGAGGTAGTGTCTCTCGACCACAACGCCAACCTGGCAGGCTTGTACAGATGGAAGGTATCTGCGTTTGCACCCTGCAGTTCAACTTGTACCACAGGTGCAATTATGAACCAACACACAAACATGCACCCCAAGCCACTGGCATAAAGTTGGCAACAACAAAGACATGTAAAGTGTTCTAAAATAAATAATGGCTTTCTAAAGCTGGCAGTTTTACAGATGTTTTTAGACAAAAGTCAGGAAAGCACTATTGTCCATTACATGTCTATTAATTTAATCAAGACAGAAGATATGATAGACTAGCTCTATTTTCCCTCACAAGTACATTTTTACCTTCCTTCAACTCTCTTGGATTTTATGACCTTTGGAAACATAAATAATCCACCCCAAATAGCTAGCTGTCTAACTGTTAGGAAAGTATCACTAGTAGGCACAAGTGGGATTTTCAGTATCTGAAACTAGATATTAATTTATTTAACAGCATTCAATTCCGTTCAGTTCGATTTTTTTTTTAATAATAAACACAAGATTTTATAACACACAATATGAATGATGATATTCAGGTTTACTAGCAACATGCCAAGAAACTGCTAACTCTTCTAATTAATTTAAATAAATATAATCTGAAGAAAGTTAAAGCAAGTTCTTTAACAAGGAGCAGTACACACTTGGGATTTCAGGATCTCACCCTATATTGCCAGTAATAGAAATGACAGTTTGACAGTTTGTTGAATAAAATAGACCATTCAAGATTTTGTTTGTATATCATTTCTTAGCTAGCTAGAGTAGAACAAAAAAGGTTCCACATATTTCTTAGATGTATGAAATCAGATGTGATCTAAACTGAGTAATGTAGTAGAATTATTCATCCTCCCCAAGAGAAATAAGAAAAAAAATGTTTCTCGCTCTCTCGCTCTCTCTCTAGGTATCAGCACAGCATATGCCTTGTGTGTAAGATATGATGGTTCTGAGGTTGATGAGAGTTACTGTGATGCTTTGACTCGACCTGAGCCCACGTACGAGTTCTGCACAGGCAGAGAGTGTCCACCCAGGTCAGAGAGCTCACACACCTGTCTGTAACCATCATCTCACACTGCCATACCTCGGGGCAAGTTCATATAGCCAGTCAACGTGCTGGTATGGAGGGAGGAAACCAGAGAATCTGGAGGAAACCCCTTGCAGAAACATTTAGAACATGCACAAAAACTCCATAAAAACAGTAACCTGAGCCCAGGATACAACCTGGGACACTGATATCGGCACCACCACTAATTTAGTACAAGTACAAATTTACAGCAATTACATTTGTAACACTATATGGATCTGGCAATTTTAATGTTTTATGACACACTATTTTTTTTTATATACACACATATGTATATATACACTCACACACACGTGTATATAAGAGGTAAAAGATATAACACTGTTTGTGTGTGGTAGGTGGGAGACGAGCCGTTGGAGCGAGTGTTCTCGGACATGTGGCGAGGGATTTCAGTTTCGAACAGTGCGCTGCTGGAAGATGATGGCACCAGGCTTCGACAGCTCTGTGTATGATGATTTGTGCTACGCTGCTGAACTGCACAAGCCCATGGCACGCAAATCCTGCAGGAACAAATCCTGCGGCCCTCAGTGGGAGGTGTCGGACTGGTCTGAGGTAAGTAAATACATGAAGCTGGTTTGTTTAACTCCAGTGATATGTGCATTTCCTGTTCTGTTTGGAAATGGAGAATGTGGATTTCTATAACAGTAATATTTATTAATTACAGAACGTATTTTAGCCATTTCAGGTTAAAGACTGGAATCTGAATATATGGTTCGGGGGTTCAGGGCTAGAACTCTGTGTGTGTGTGTGTGTGTGTGTGTGTGTGTGTGTGTGTGTGTGTGTGTGTAGTGCTCAGCACGGTGTGGCCGTCAGGGTGTGAGGAGCAGGGAGGTGCGGTGCTCCATGGATGCTCATCTGTGTAACGAGTCCACACGTCCTATTAATCAGAGGGAGTGTGACGGACCGGCATGTGACCGCAGGTGGATTGTTTCAGACTGGGGACCGGTGAGTGTTTACATGTGGGACAACACACACATCACTCTAACTGCTTTTACTGAAGACCACTCATTCTTGACACAGAAGGAAATCTTTTGAGGACAAGAGCTAAAGTGTATTGTAGGAGTGAATAAACAGACCTATGTGACCAAGAAGGACTGTTTAAAAAGCTATTTCCCCTTAGGTCAGATGTAGTCAGTCATGTGAGCCTTAGGGTCAGCTAACAGCAATATGTTATACTGTACATTTGAGTATGTGTAACACTAAAGACATTTACTTAACTAACTGTTGTTTGGTGTCTGAAGCTTGCTATGGTAGCTTCATCCCAGTCACTACCTTCTTTGAGCAGCACCTCGTACCTGAGTCTCACGTTTATGTGGACGAGAAGAAAAGAGAAGCAGCCATCTTAAACCCAGAATCAATTATTTTTAGCTCTGAAACCACACACAATACTGACTGTCTGTAGGCCAGACTTTAGAAGTGATTACATTAGACATATTAACAGTGTGTTGGATGAGTAATTTTGTTTTAATTAAGAGTTAGTCATGTTACTTTTGTAAAGATGTTGTTTTTTTTTTTCCCCTTTTCAATACAAACTCGTAATCTTTTCTCTGCCTCTTGCATGGCTGTGTTTGATCTCCCTGTCTAAGTGCTCAGGGCCGTGTGGGGAAGGCCGCATGATGCGTTACGTGGTGTGTAAGAGCGGGAATGGAAAGGTGATCTCTGATGGTCACTGCGATCGGGAGCTGAAGCCCCTCACAGTGCAGCCGTGTGGGGCCGCAAACTGCCCTGCACACTGGGTAGAGCAGGAGTGGGAACAGGTAAATAAACATCAGTGATTATTATATATTTAAGATGTCATTTGCATCTCTTCACATGATGGCTCTTTGATGCAAACAAAATTCTGATTTATTAAAAATCAGTTTATTTTGCTACAGCCACGTGAAAAAACTTTGGTTTTCATTTAATGTGTTGCAGTTAAGTATTGAATTTATTATTGAAGTTATTATTATGAGTATTATTGAAATATTGAAGTTATTTTACTATACTAAACCATCACTACAACTGATTTCCATAATTTGAATTTTTTCCTATAAAGGATGTTTTTTTAGATGTATATTTGTAGTGAAGCGATTTTCACATAAACCATGTAAAAAAATCATGTACACGTGCTATGGGGAAACAGAAGGAAAGCTTCAGTCCTGAAGGGATTTTCTTGTATTCCTGGTTGTAAAACATGTTATTTTGTGACCTTCTCTGATCTCAGTATCTTAGACTTGAGTGTTACAATAAGGATGAACAGTTTTAGGTAAGAAAATAAGGTAAAATTTTAAAACTTTGCCAACAATAATAAGATGCATATTGTAATTTTATGTTCATTATTTACATTGTATGAATTATTTTTTTACTGCTGGGTTTGTGCTTAAAGAATTGAGCGAGTTGCATGTGAGGAACGTGTGTACTATGTGAGATGCAGCCAACAACAATAAGAAGTCTGGAATTCATTTGACCTGAACGGGTGATGGAGTACACGGATTTTCATAGTGCAGTAGTGTGTAAACATGTTTGTGAGTGATCGCTTTCTAAATGTGTTGCAGTGTAACGTGACGTGTGGGCGTGGGGTAAAGAACAGGCAGGTGGTGTGTGCCGGACTTGAAGCTGGTGTGTTTAAGGAGTTTACTGAACACGTGTGTGATCATTCACCCAAACCTGAGGAGACAGCCGCGTGCTTCGAGAGGCCTTGTTCCAAATGGTTTACCACCTCCTGGTCTCAGGTAACTACAACTACCACACCTATGTGCTGCTCACCACTGTACTTCAAATTATACTGACATACATACAGTACATACATACATACATACATACTTCATTGATCCCAGATTAAATTTATGCATTCAGTAGCAACATACGTACAGAGAAATAAGATTATCAACACAGTACATTACCCCCAAAAAAGTTATTTATTTATTTATAATAGGCAAGTAAGGACAAGTGAATACAGATGATAAACTGTACTAAGGCACTCCTCAGTTTGTATGTTTCCACCCTGCTATACCTGACAGATGTTGTACAGTCTGCTGTCCAGAAGGACAAAATAGTTCCTCAGTGTAGTAGTGGAGCATGACCGAGACAGCAGTCTGCCACTGAACACACTCCTCTGCCTGGTGAATATGCTGTGCAGAGAGTGGTGGGTGTTGTCCTGAATGGACAGCAATCTGTCAAGTGTCTTTCTCTCTGCTACTGTCAAAATTGAGTCCAGCTCTGTCATGGACAAACATACAGGAGCTCTGGAGCTTCTCATAAATTTGGTCTTAAGATCAGTGACCACTTAATTTAAGAGACTGTCTGAGACCACAGAAAGTATGCCAGTGAATGTGTGTATAAAGGAATATGATCTTGAGTAGACCTGTTTGGAAGTCATTATATGAGAATTTGTCCATTACACCCTACACACTACATCCTAATTAACGTCAGACATATTTCCACATGTAATATATCTAAATATAGTTGTGTTTGGACCTCATAAACACATGTATGTGGGTGTATATGTTACTCTTAATTACCCATAGGTGTGATTGGATGGGACACTGGTCCATCACCATGTACCATGCACACACTCAGTGTGTGTATTCACCTCATGTCCAGTGTTCCTGTTGCACCGTGACCCTGACCAGGAAAAAGCAGTTGCTATGATAAAGTTGAATATGTTAATGAATTTTGAATTTTACATGTTAGAATTGTCCTTATTTTTATATAAACATAATATGCATGTATTTCATGCTAACAGTGATGAGAGGTGCCTTGAGATGATTCTCCCTTATTTTTCTGCATTAAAGAAGTGAATTGGTGTGAGCCGTATTGACAATGTATTTTGAACATTGTATAATGAATGTATATCAGACAAAAAGTGTTATGAGATATGTTCAAGGGACCAATACGAGCTGAAACTTGAGCCCTATTCAAGCAGGATTAGTTCTACATCATACACTAAGGTAATTCCATCCTTCATAAGGACTCTATAGATACTGATGGAAATGAATTGACAGTGTTATTCTCTCCAGCCCTGAGAAAATTTTAAGCCCAGATTAACGCACTATTTTACAAACTTTCATGTAATATGAGTGTGTGTGTGTGTGTGTGTATTGCAGTGCAGTAAGACATGTGGGAGTGGTGTGAGAGTGAGAGAAGTGAAATGTTACCAGGGAGAGGAGATCGGCCACAGCTGTGATTCCACGCTGAAACCTCAAGCCAGACAGAGCTGTGAGGTCCAGGCTTGTCCTACTGAGGCACCAGGTAACACACACACAAAAGAAATAACAATACACACATCCTGCAATAGGACAATGTTACATTTTACATTACATTTAAATGCATTCGGTAGACGCTCTTATCCAGAGCAAATTACATTTATCTAATTTATACAACTGAGCTGTTGATGGTTCAAGCCTTACTCAAGGGCCCAACAGTGCCAGCTTAGCAGTGCAGGGTTTTAAACTCGTGACCTTCCGGTCAGTAACACACTGATAATAATAATAATAATAATAATAATAATAATAATAATAATAATAATAATAAAATCAAACCAGTAAACACCGTTTAGTACTGATATAAAATGTTAATTATTCTCATGAATGTGGTCTATATTTGAACTTTGTATCATCTTGTGCACCCATGAAAGTAAGAACCTCCAGCTTGTCCATCAGTCAGTCAAATACTCAAGAAATTTACATCATAAATGCATGTGCTGTAATTCTGTTTTGAGACAATGTCCATTGTTAAAAGCACTATAAAAAATTTAATTACAAATAAAATGTAATTGAATTGAAGCTCAGATCAGTGCGTCCCTACACTGTATATATTTTATACTGGAATTTAAGCACACACTGTATTTATATGATATATATTATATACAGCATTATTGGCATACCTATACTAAAATATGTTTAAATGTTTTTTTTTTTTTCCCCTGTATCTAAACTAGCGGAGGATGTTTGTGAGGACAAAGCGACAGCAAACTGTGCGCTGGTGTTGAAAGTAAAGCTCTGCACACACTGGTACTACAGGAAGGCCTGCTGTCTCTCCTGTAAAACCAAAGGTCACTAAAGAGCTGCTGAACCCTAACCGGGCCATTCCACTCAATGTGAAGAACCCCAAATACACACATACAAACACTGTAACCCTATGACCCTAACCTTTTACCCCAAAATCTACACCCAAAAATAGCTAGTTATTCAAATTGCTAGCTCACAGGCTACATAGTAAAGTGTGATCCACAAACTGTGATAAACTCTGAAAGTTTATAAAACTTGATTCAAATCTATTCACTGAAAAAATTCCTAACACGTTACACAGGGCTATATTTTATACTAAACACAATAATAAACTGGCAACAGTTTATTGATCTAGAAACTATTAATCTGGTGACTGTGTATATTCAAATTCTGCTCTATAACTATTCACTCTTTGATCACTGATCATACTCACACTCTTTACCCCAAAATACCCCTAAGCCATGCCTTCACAATACAACCAAGACCTTACTTTACATGTTTGAACTACATACACAGCCACTTATACAGCCCAGAACCTAATACCCTTGGCTGATAATTCAGGAGCATAATAATAAAGAGGATACATGCATTTTAAATGTGAGCTAAATACAGTGCTTTAGTCCCCTGATTGTAAGGTTTTATATATCAATAGTCTTTTCTGGATTGCGTGCGGCTCCCAAAACAACTTCCCAACCCGACCAATCTTTGGAGTCTGGAGGTGTAAAAAACAAACAAAAAAAAGCAACCCTTAAGTGTGAAAACAGTCTTACCTGTCATTTATTTACACATTATCTGTACCCGTAAACTACACTGATTTTTTTTTTTTATTCAATCTGATTTGGATTATTTTACCTTACATCGAACACTAAGCTACACCAAAACTTTCATCCCCACTGTTTATCCTCATCCGTACGTCTGATCCACAATCTAATCCCTTACGTTACATCTAACCCGTTCCACTAAATCTTCTTGGTACACTGAACCCCCAAATTACCCTCTAACCTGTATCCCTAATCTGTAAAAATAAAGGTGCTATATGAAGTGGGGTTGTGGTCATCAGGCCCCTCAGGCAGCTCCGCTCACTGCACAGGCTGTTCCTGATGAGTGCAAGGAACAAGCCACTCTCTTGTACTGTATCACTGATTCACTGACACACTTTTTCATATTTGTACAAAGTTTCTTGTTTTTACCTTTAATATGTTTGTGGTGACTGAGGAAGATGGGGAAAAAAGAAATAAAGTCAATGTTTGGCTTTGGTGCATTTGTGTACTTAAGACAAAACCATAATGGACTTTGGTAGTGTGTTTTTTTTCTGTTGAATGTGAAGCATAATGTAAATGGTAGGTTTCATTCTACATTTCACAAGTTCTCTACAAATGCAGGAAATGTGCTGTAATACTCTGCTCTAATAAGACTTAAAGCATCAATAAATTGCAAGCCAGTTTACTCCAGTTTGCTAGATTTGACATTATTGATCTACTCGTTATATGCTAACTGTAGGTAGTGCTAGTGAACTGATAACAGATTTGTTTATTTAAAAAAATAGCAGAAGACCTTTGCACTACTATTCAGTACTAATTAGTATATAATATTTTCTGCATATGCTACTTTACCTATAAATCCACATGAAAGTCTGGAAACTGGATCTGTTGTCGCTGTTATAGTGATCCAGATGGAACAGAGGAACTTGAGTAAATATAATAATTATGAGTTTGATCTTGAATATAATAAATAAATGGGTTGGATAAAATGATTATTAGGTTAATAATAGTAATAATAATAGTATTATTTAACATTTGCCTATGTCTTTGTGCCTGAATGTACACAACAAACTAGTGAGGTAGTTACTAGGTTTATCCATGCCTATTGGTCAAACACAGGCAGAATCCAGGTCAAGCACAAGACTGAAGACATCAAACAACCTTCAAGATCCCAACCAGTCTGGCTTTAAAGCCAAAGTACATTCCACAGAGACTTGGCTGTCTCTGAGAAACTACATGCTGCTAGATCAATCAAGCTGTCATCTGTCCACATCCTTCTCGACGTGTAACATGATCTTGTCGGTTTCTGTTCTACAACACCAGAAGGATTCGGCCATTTTTTCAGGTACTTGTTCAGTCTCTGGTGATTTTAAGACTGGACTAATGCAACTCACTGCCTCTAAAAAAATATTTTTTTCCCACCTGCCTAAGTTCTCTCATACCACCTGATTGTTGATCTCCATCTACTGGCTTCCAGTAGCTGCGTGCATCAGATTCAAAACACTGATGCTTGCCTACAAAGACAAAAATGGACCGGGTCCCTCTTACTGCAAAGCTCTCCTCACGCCTCACACTGTACCTCACTGCCTCAGATCTACCAGTACCTGGTCCCACCATCTCGCAGGGTAAGAGGTAGGTTTTCTGGCATCAAGGTGATGGATTGAACTTCCCCTAGACTTTCCCTGTTAGTTGTGTATATTATGTGTATCTGTATATTTATAAAAAAACAAAAAAAAAATCCCTAAACAGAGTTTTAGGTGGATGGTATCCTAAGTCTGTAACCTAGTGAACCAGTGTTAATGTATTCATCAATAGAGACTTAAAAGCACTGTTGTACGTCGTTCTGGATAAGGGCGTAAATATAAGATACATTTCACCTTCTAAACACTTTTCAATTCTATGTGGGTATCAAATATCCCCACATTATATACCAGCTTCTGAACTAGTTGAAAAGACAAAAACAGCATAGAACATGAATAAAATCAGATGAACTACCCACATGAAACTGAACCCCTCTGAATGGGGTAAATTCCCACCCCCTAGGGTCAGATATTTTCTGGTCTACCATCATGGCAGGACGAAAATTTCACTCTGAGAATCAACAGCTACTGAAGGTAAGATTTAAAAGATTAACCTGTGTTTTATTGGATGTACATTGGCAACAAAAATTGTATTCCCTTAATAAAATTATTAGTATTTCTTAATTTGTGCTTTGTACTTTTTGTAAATATAAGATGCAAGAGTAATAAGCAGTAATAGTAATGTCAAGAGTCTCTATATTTTCTTAACAAGACTTTCCTGTATCAGACCATTACATTAATATTAAATAGATATACATTTTTCTTTGTTTTTAATGCTTTAACAGAAATCTAAAAACATATCATCACTATAGGTCACGCTCTTAAATAACACATGGTTTGATTGAGAATGTGTTATGAGAACATACTTGAGCCATGCCTTTTTTCTCCTATTTTTTTCCTCAGATGCATCTCTTGTTTTTTGTGCTGTTAGAGATGTACACACTGAGCCATGTGCATGCCTACCCTAATGGATCTATAGCATCAGCGTGTGACAGTATGATACCGAATCACCCATCCTACGTGCCTCAGAGCACCATAGCACCGTACAGAGTCAGAGCGGACCGCAGGACATACAGACCTGGAGACATGATCAGAGGTCGCATTATTAGGAAATTTTAAATCAGATCAATTTTATTTAAAGAGAGACAATTGTGAGATGAGATCAGAAATGATGTGTATTACACATTTATATCTGAGCCAGATGTTTCACATCTCATAAAACAGGTCATGTTAAAAATCTTGATTAATGTCCGGAGAGTATGAATATGGAAAAACATGACGGAAAACAATCTACAATGGGGTGGTGAGGTGCAGCCTGGTGTGAAGTGGATTATTTTCCTTTAACAGCCCATGCCACTGTATTTTATTTCATTTACACAACAGTTAGAATTTTTTATATTTATTAATAAATTACATGCGTTTTAACTATAGGTAGTAACATCTAATATTGAGCAATGTCCACAAATTAAGTTAGTTCCTGTTATCACGTACGTTATAGCAGCTACTTTATAAGCAGTTGTTTCTTCACTCTTTTCTCGCTCTTGAACTTCCTGAGTCACAAAGTTTTGAAACTGGAGACTCCTTCTCCAAATGTTATCTAAACATCTCTCTCCAAAAAACTTCACCCTTTTAATGATGACATGCTTTGTTTTTGTTAAATAACAATCTTACGAATGAGCTGTTACTATTGAAACATAACATAAGATGAAATGATGGTCAGAGCTACTAAACCTTAATAAACACTGTCTGATGAATCAAATATTGAGAATTTCAGTCATGCTGTCATGATGGACTAAATGGTCTACAGAGCTGAATGAGTGAATGTATTTTAACTGAACAGTGACTCTGGAGTCAGTGAACAACACAGATTTCGAGGGTTTCATGCTGCAAGCTCGGACAACGTCGAGCCACACCGCTGTGGGCTATTTCGTGCCAGGAAACACCAATCTGGTCCGACTGCACAACTGTTTCAACACTGAGGTAGTGTATAGGTTTAATGTTAATATTATATACCCAATACATACCTAATCTAATCTGATATAACCCAATACATTCTATCTACCATTATATAATCTGACTACCCTAATCTAATCTCTGATATAACCTAATACACTCTATCTACCGTTATGTAATCTGACTACCCTAATCTATGGTGTCTACATTTCTCAAATCTATTTGATATAATGTAATACACTCTATCAACCATTATCTAATTTGATTACCCTAATCTAATCTCTGATATAACCTAACACACGCTATCTACTATATAATCTACTCCAGTCTAATTTCTGATATAACCTAATACACAATCTCTACTATTATCTAATCTATCTACCCTAATATAATCTGCCTACCCTTCTCAAATCTCTGTTAACCTAATACACTCAATCTACCATCATTTAATCTATCTATCCTAAACAAATCTAGCTACATTTATCTAATCTCACTCTCCTAATCTGTCCTATTTTAATGTATGTAATCTACATAACCTAATCTAATCTATTAATCCTAGATTTTTAAACTTTAATCTAGGTTTCCTACTTTAATCGGTCTGATCTATCTTAATCTAACCTCAAATCTTAATCTAATCTCCTCTAATCTATTCCTGGGTATTTGAATCTAATAATCTACCTAACCAAATCTAACATATCTGACCTTATCTGTTTATCCTAATCCAATCTATAAAGATAATCTCTCCCAATCTAATCAATCTATTCTAATTTAATAAAATCTAATCTAAATGTCTATCCTAATTGAATCCACCCTAAATTATCTATCCCATTTTTATCAAACCTAATTCGAATCTCTCTATATCCAAATCTGATCTATCCAGTGCAATATCTCCTAATTGAATTATTTGATCAAATCTAACCTAATTCAATCTAACAGTATTTGTTTAAGAATAAAACAAGTGTATGTGTCCTTTTTGTCTTTCAGAATTCAACCGTCAGCCACTCTTCAGCAAATGAAATTACAGAGATCGAGGTCATGTGGGTCGCCCCTCGTACATCTGCTCTGGACAATATTATGTTCTGGTACTGTACTAGTGCCTTCTGCTTGCACTGCCAAGTCGTATGTTTCTAACTGACCTGATCAGACCTGCACTCTTACAACACTGAAGGATGTTTTTTTTTTTAGTGCAACATTTTTGAAGAACTATGCTGAGTTCTGGACCATGGTGAGCAGCAACATTATCCTGCTGTCCAGCAGTCCTGCTCCAGCTGTGAACCTTCTGGTAAATACAGTAATGTAAATATCTACAGTGTAACTGATCACCTCTGCACTACAATCTCTGTTTTCTTTCCTAAAACACTATTTCATTCTTATAATCCAGATGCTGGCTTTCTGCAACCTGATCGCAGTGATTGGACTCTTCAGATCTTCATCTCTAACGCTACTCTGATCTCCGGTAATGGATGCAGTGGCAAATATCCTGAATACTTATGTGAATCTGTTCAATCAAAATGATGGAAAAGTAAATATTTCAATGTGGATGGAAATTAGAAAATGTTAATGATTTTTGTAGTGCTTGACCCTCATGAAAATTGTGTATATTACACAGATGATGTTTGACAGATGCCCTTATTGAGTTACATATTTTTATCAAATTTTTTTATACAAAGGGTTACTAATACAGAGGGTTAAGGGCCTTGCTCAGGGGCCCAGCAGTTCCAGCTTGGTGAACCTTGGATTTGAGCTTGTGACCATTTTACCGTAACACCATAACTACTAGGCTACCACATCCCCCTTGTCCACCCTAGCTTTTATTTTCTGAAAGGATTTTTTTTTTTTTTTGAGCAATATAGTTTTTGTTATAAACTCACATAGAAAATGACACACTGGTTATTTTTTGTGATTAAAAAAATGACCAGAACATAAAGGAATCTCAGATCTTCATAGTGAAACAGGCTACGTTTACCACCCAAAATATTACCATACTGTTCTTTGACATCTCTTCTTAGAAACTAAGAAAACCTGTTGTGAAAAATACTTTTTATTTAGACTACTTTACTTTGGTGTCTGCTTTGTTGTTGGGTAAGGAACCGGTCTAGTGGACTCAATGGTAAAAACAGTTGCTAGCTAAGTGACATTTCTACACATAGTACAGTAAATGTAATGATTTAATGCCACCGCAAAATAATACATTCAGCTTTGTAAGAAGATACCACAGTGTCTGTGATGGTCCTGCAGCAGAACACTGAGAGCTGACGAAATCATTTCAGCTGTTTAAATGTAGTAATAAAAAAGATATATATAATAATTTATAAAACCCAACAGAATGGAACTAGCTGAATCGATCAGCTCGTCTTTTTTCCAGTGAACTCAGGGGCTCTATAGAGTCAGGAAGTAATACTGAAACTGGTATTCAGACCTCAACTGTAACTACACAATGAAGTTAGTGAAGTGTTATGTACATGTGTTGGACTTTGTACAGAAGGAGTGCCACATTTAAGTGGATGTAATTCAGTACATTTGTCTTGCTTGGTATTTGACTCGAGTAAGAAGCAGAATTAAGTCCAGGTCTGTGGCTGATCGTTTCCTAGAACAACCTAATATTTTTGGGATGTATTTAATTTGCTTAATATGAAGGCGGAGTCTGGAAAATCTACGTAACCACTATTAATAAACCATCATGTCATCTCAGTGGCTCTCTACATTTTTACATAGGTCTGTGTTAATTGGTGACCTAACTAATAAAAGCAATTTGTGTAGTGTTTGTTGAATAAAATGCCATCACACGATCTGCACCTCTTAGACAGGGATTTATTTCTTTTATTAGTTCTTCTGATCCATTTATCACAATGCTGAAAATCTGGACATGAATCTACAACATGAAAATCCTCTCAGTGCTCATATTTCTTTTAACGTGTAAGACAAAAACATACAACAGCAGTTCACAGACTATGTAAACACATATCAGAGCCTGGCATGCTAGCACATTAACACAGCTACAGACACAGCAACAGGACATTTGGGCATGAATTCAATCCCATGAGACAGAGCTTTACTTTAATTCCGTGTTAATTCGGCTCTAGTTGTCGAGGGATATGACATTATTCAGGAAATGTGATGGAGGTTAAAATGAGGATCAGACGTTGTTAAAAATACTGACAGAGCGCATTGTGGCTCATTTTCGTACCGCACAGTGAACATTCACAGCCATGTAACATTTCTGCTGGCTCCAAGATGCTAGGAAAATATTCTGGAAGCATCTGAAAAGTTAAAGGTCATGAAGGACCTCCAGAACAGTGGCGATGGACCAGGCCTGAGTCTCGCAGCTGAAGGCACAGTACTGACCGTTTTCATTCGTCAGCTCTGGCAATCCCCTCCATGGGGACCTGAAAACACAACACAAGTGTTTAGCTGTTAAAGATCTGCAGAGGTATTAACACAAGGTTGAGAATGAGAGAAACTAATCAATGCTGCATTACCACAAGCTTGATTTTACTGCATTTACAAGACAGTTTTCTCACTCTGTTTCTGTTAGCCAAGAGTTAATGAGTGGTTTGTCAGTATGTACATCCAATGCTAAATATAACTCCAACCAATTACTAGATATACAAACTGATTTCTTAAGAATTTATAAACACAAGTGAGTAAAATGTTGATTAAAAGTTAACAGTTCTGTCACACCTTAAATTGCTCATATAAAAGACGTAACGTCTATGTGCTAGTTAGAGAAATTGTTGGTCTGTTGCATTACCTGATTTCTTTATATGACATTTATGAAAGGAAAAAAACTACAAAAGAAATGCTTGAAATCATCCAAATACAATGAACAGTCTTTGCTTTTGTTCGAAAATAATAAAATGTTGTGGTCAGTAAATTGGCATCAATGCCTGATACAAAATCATGTGTGTAAATGGTTATAAAAACGTTTTTTTTTTTTGTTTAAAGGCCCAATTAAAAGAAAATATAGACTTTTCTGTCGATTATATCAGGTTTAGTCTATAGGGCTAAGTCTACATGATACACTCTTAAACAGAGATCCTTTGGCTGGTTAACTTCTTGCTGTCAAAAGGGGATGTACGTAAAACCATTTGTGAAAAGAAAACTCTGGGTTTTACAGGTATATAAATAAATTTGAAGAGTTTGCCAGTGGAACAAGATGAACCATTTCTAGAAGACAGAAGGAATCTAGGAATCTTTTTTCCTCAGAATATTGAAGAAAATTAGCTTAGAAATGTGTGTATAGTACTGGTTGTTCTATTAATACATATGAATTAATATAAAGTGTATAATAAATTAATATGCAGGGAATAGGAGATAATTAAATATGCTCCAGTGCTTTAAGACTGCTTTTTCTAAAGAGGAAAAAACTTCTAGTATTACAAAAGTTACCTTTCCAAATGAACGTAATGGCGAGAGAGAACATTCTTCACAAGATACACCGTCTTGTCGTAGGTTTCCTTTCCAAGCTTCTTAGCAAAA
The DNA here is from genome assembly GCF_030014155.1 of Tachysurus vachellii. Lineage (NCBI taxonomy): Eukaryota > Metazoa > Chordata > Actinopteri > Siluriformes > Bagridae > Tachysurus > Tachysurus vachellii. The sequence continues at coordinate 16,150,802 of NC_083474.1, forward strand.
TATAACTTGGCACGTAGGAAATATCCAACTGGCCAAAGCCATTCCTGAGTATAGAAAAATAATCCATGACATAAAGTTCAGAATCCCATAGCAGCTATATCAATATCAGCTATCAGGAAGCAGCAGTGATTGTCTTACAGGGCCTTGGTGGTAGTTGAAGCCTTTGGCTAGGTTGTAGTTAGTATTGTCGAGTGAGTTGTCATAAACACCACAGTAAACCATGTCACTGTTTAAGATAAATAATGAATCAGAAGAGGAGACTGTTAAAAGGTTAAGATCATGATGAATCTTTACTAATCTGTGACAAGAAGTAAAACCTACTCTGGATCTAGTGTCTTCATTCCCAGTGGCCCAAGCAGCTTATCTTCAGTGATGCTCAGAGCTTCCCAGGCCCTTTCCACTGTGAACAACTCGGGCGCCTATTGAGAATAATTCAGTGTTGACAGATTAACAGATTAACTAAATCGAACATCATCTTAAAGACCAAGCACAGAAAACACAAATCAATGAAAATAATCTAAGGCTCAGTCTAGATTTCTTACCACCACCATGGCAATGGTGAAGTTGGGTCTGAGCTGGTAATCGCACCATGGACTCGAGGCTCCATAGCTGTCCTTATAAATCCCCCTCTTATGGACCAGCTCAGCATGTTTCTCATTGGGGTCTTCTGGATCGTGAGACACGTAGAACATTTTCTCAAAGCTGTCCTGGATCTTTCTGTTCCACTCTTCGTAAGACACTGTGAGTTTTTTACCTGGAGGAGTGATTGAAGTGCACATTTTAAACTGATGCCGCACTTTGAACCAAACAGCGGTATGTTGGAGTGTGTCAGGTTCTCACCGTCTCTATGGATAGTTATGGTGCTGTGAGGAAACAGACCCCATTTATGGAGCTCTACCAGCCAGCGCACGGCCGATTTACACAAACCCACGATCTCCACAGCTGAGCCATCCCTGTCACAGTAACACAATCATGCACTCATCAGCATCAGGCACTCAAAAGTGACTGCATTTAGAGTGGGACACACGGATGTGACGAATGTGACGTGACATACAGCATGTGGTGACCCATACTCAGAATTCTTTCTCTGCATTTAACCCATCCAAAGTGCACACACACACAGCAGTGAACACACACACACACTTGGAGCAGTGGGCAACCATTTATGCTGTGGCACCCGGGGAGCATTTGGGTGGGGTGGGGTGGGGTTCGGTGCCTTGCTCAAGGGCACCACAGTCGTGGTATTGCCGGCCCGATACTCGAACCCACAACCTTAGGGTTAGGAGTCAAACTCTCTACCCATTAGGCCACCTATTCGGCCACCTGTCCGTTCTATTCAGTCAGCACCTGTCCACATAAGCTAGAAAGACCTATTTATTGCTTAAAGACTTATATATATGGCTTTAAACCCCACTCATTCTACCATTCATATATGTACACAGTTTAAAAATAAAACCTTTGTGACGTATCTGGATCTTTCTGATTTCCCTACGAACAAAAATAATAGATTTTTTACATTTTAGATATTAAGAACATGTTCTCACTAACAGAATAGAGAATACAAAGCATTTAAGCCCAGCACATATAAAGGCAGGTAAAGTGAAATGGAATACACAGGTGTTACACAATACACAACACTACACCTTGATTTTTAATTGCTAACACAATGGACAGAGAACGTCACAGAGAAAAGCAAAACCTTCACTCTATTGCTCTTATGACATTCTATATCTTCAGGGGATATCTATTCACAAATAAATCAACCAAAAAACATCTTAAATCTTATTAAATTTGATCTTAGTAAAAGTCAGTCAGCCTGGGTTTGTGTTTTTAGAGTAAAATGCTGGTCAGTAGTAAACGCTACAGGATCTCTCACATATGAAGCTATAGTAAAGAGCAGACAAATCAAGCAGACTACAGAAATAGAGAGGAAAAAAAATCATTCAGTTTCTTTGGTAACTAAGTCTTTGTGAGTTACGTGATCTACCTGGGTGTAGCTGGAATCCCTTTATTGCGAGCTCGGTCACTTTCGCCCATTTTATCCATCCACGTGCCGCAGTTGAAACGATTTCCTCCGTAAACGAAGCCTGTGTCTGGATTGACCTTGGCCACAATGTTGAATCCTGACATAAAAATGTAGCAGAAACATTTTATATTGAAATGCCTCCAATAATATAATACAGAAATAGCTGAAGAACATCAAACCAAATTCCTTTCAGAAGTGTGAATTGTTCATGTTTTAGTAGAGTGTTAAATAGTTCACCTTCATCTCTCATGTTGCGATCGATCTGTGGGCCGGCGTTCCTTTCTCTAAACTCAATGCCCTGCATGTGGCGCTGGAGAGCTTCATGAATCACATCACACAGTGGCTGATCCTGTACACATACAATGCAAGGCAAATCATACATATTAGGCCTGCATCGTGCATACTCGACCCGCATCAGGCATACTAGACCCGCATCATGCATATTAGATCAGCATCATGCATAACAGACCCGCATCATGCATGCTAGACCCGCATCATGCATATTAAACCCGCATCATGCATATTAAACCTGCATCATGCATATTAAACCTGCATCATGCATGCTAGACCCGCATCATGCATGCTAGACCCGCATCAGGCGTGCTAGACCCGCATCATGCATATTAAACCTGCATGATGCATGCTAGACCCGCATCATGCATATTAAACCCGCATCATGCATAATAGACCCGCATCATGCATATTAAACCCGCATCATGCATATTAAACCCGCATCATGCATATTAAACCCGCATCATGCATAATAGACCCGCATCATGCATAATAGACCCGCATCATGCATAATAGACCCGCATCATGCATAATAGACCCGCATCATGCATAATAGACCTGCATCATGCATAATAGACCCGCATCATACATAATAGACACCCATCATGCATGCTAGACCCGCATGATGCATATTAGACCTGTATCATGCATATTACACTCACATCTTGCATACTAGACCATCTTACATACTGGACCCACATCATGAATACTATACCCACATCTCCCGTACTACACACCTATCATATATACGCCACCCACACTATACCAGCAGCCATACAATACCCACATCATACATGATACTACATCATCATTTATTTACTATGCACTAACTACAACTCCATTATACATACTACACCCATGCCACACCCTCTACACCTACTACATCTCTGTGTGTGTGTGTGTGTGTATATATCTCACCACAGTGCCTGGTGCCTGAGGTAATGTGTCGTCTGTAGGGTACATCCTGGAGACAGGGCATTGGAGGATAGCCACTCCATCAGGCACGATGGTGCAGTAATCCTGAATACACTGCAGCCACCACCACACGGCATCACGGCAGTTATATCGTGCAGCTATGCCCTCACCGAGCAGGTTGGGGATCAGACCGTGCCTCAGAGTGCCAGCGAAGGACAGGATGATGTTCCTGAGAGAGACCAAAAATTTGCAACCTGATCTTTTGTCTACAGATCCCCAGATCAGAGAAAAATCAATGGCTTCTAGCTGTATTTTGGAATGGATTCATTAAGCATGATATAGATTACCTGGCCTCCAGGTGACGACCAGTGAGCAGCATGAGACCCCGCAGGGCAATGAACGTGTCTCTGCCCCAGCAGCGGAAAATTCCAGCAGAGAAATGAGGCAAGCCTGTCAAAACGTGAATGAGCCAGAAATATAGATATCCATCAGCTAATGTGCGCTACTTTAATCTGTCCAGAATTGAGGTAACACTGAAAATTATACATGCATCATATATGTAATGCAAAAGAAAAGCATGTTGCTAAGTAACCTGCTGCCATGGAGACGCAGTACTGTTCGTCCTGCCCGGTGATCTCGTTTGTGCGTCTCGGGACGTCATGCAGCGCAGGCGAGAGTGCTGGAAGTGCAGGAACACGACCCACACCACACATCTGCAGTGAACCCAGGGCCAGCAAACGTACAAAGGACGAACCATCCTGGACAAAACTAACATGCATACACACACACACACACACACACACACACACACACACACACAATTAAATAAATAAATCCAGGAGCTCATTTTCATTCAGAAAAAAATCAGATACTGAATGTTAGCCAGCTCGCTAAAAATGTCCATGATCTCTCCTGGCCCCTGCTGCAATATTTTCTATGCACCTGATGCATTACTGCCAGAATCTGTATGTGGTATATATGTATTCTGATGGTTATAAAAGAATGTAAATGCTGTTAATGTAAAGCTAGTTAATCAACATAAGAGACTGACGGTGACATCTGTCTGAAGGCAGAGTCTAGGGCTTTGGTGTACGCTCCGACCAGGATGGCATCGAAGTAGCAGGGGATGAGGTAGCGAGGGATGTGTTTCAGGTAGCCAAACATGGCTGTGAACCACTGACCCACCTGCAAAGGGCAAAGAAAAAACCCCTTTATTACATTAAATTTGCCTTGAAATGATTCATACAAGATTATGTCTAAAATGTCCCTTAAATAATTTGAACTGGGTTAAGTGTTGCAGATGCAGTAAAGTAGCATTGATGTCATTTCCATTAGGATAAATTAACCTCAGAGAGAATTTACCTAAAAAATCATTTGTCTGTCTGTTTTTTTTTTTTAATCGAGATTACAAGCTTTGTGTTTTCACAGTTATTTGTTTTTTTTGTCTTCTGCAGTTCACTGGAAGATAAATTTGCTCTTGGAATAAGATTTCCTTTGCCAAGAGAAGACCTTTTGTACCGTTCAATCCAATTAGATATTTTCTTGTTTTCCTTACTTTCTGATCATTTGTTGCATTAATATTGCAGTAACCAACTTCTATTCACTCAGACTTTTACACACCATTATAACATCACACTGTTTTGGCACACTTTGGGTTTTATAAATCTAGCGCTCTGTGTTTTGGGTCTCTGAGTGCTCACCTCTCCAAGTGTTCCTTTGCGAGCCACCAGTCGGTTACTGACATAGTCGATCATCCAGTCTCCCTGCCTCAGGTTATCACAGAACGGGTGGCCCAGGTCGTTCTTAGGTCGGATGTCAGCCATCACTGAAATCAGGCCTGTGTGTGACATACACATTGCTCATAGACAGCATCTGACATCTTTTTGTGGCCTTTATGAGTTAAAGCAACAACAGACAAATTTCTCCTGCACATTTTAGGACACAGGATATATTTTGGCGAGGCCTGGGCTGTACCTTGCAGGCCAGCGTACTTGAGGCTTGTCCATCCAGGGATGTTATAACAGCCTCCTCCGTCCTCCTTCTCCTCTTCGTCACAGCGGAACAGCAGCACGTTCAGTTCAGCCAGAGTCAACTTCTCCATGATCCTGCATATCAGTCAAACATACAGTTTAAGTCTATACTGTATATGTCTTTCATTGTCATGCTTATATAAAAATATATTAAATAAATAAATAATAAAAAGCTCTCTTTCATCCCTCCATCTTCAGATGTTGTTTAAATACATACGAGAATACAGACAATAAGTAAAAGGTTCATTTAATGTGTCTTTATAAGTGAAGCTGAATGGAAGCCAGGGTATCACAAAGACATAGCACTAAGTGTGTGTGTGTGTGGGTCTCACTTACTGGCGCAGTGGGGTCTTCAGTATGACTGGAGTGTTCTGGTCCATCACACTTCCTGCCTTGTACTCAGGGTTAAACTGAACAAGGTGACCCCTCAAAAACCCCACAAGCTCCTGTGCCTTCGGATCCAAGCTCACTCTGCAAGAGATAATCAATAATAATAATAAAAAGAAAGAAGAATATTATATTATCATTATTATCATTATTAATAATATAATGATCATAATATAGTAAATAATTACTATATGCACCTGTAAGTGGTATAAAATGTGTAGCACAGTAAAATACAGTTCGTTAAATAATATATACAGTATACATTAAATATAAACCCAGCTGTCCAGTCATCACAGATTGTCTCGTCACATTCACTCAGATCCTGATGCTTGCCCATTTTTCCTGCTTCCAACACTTTAACTTTGAGGACTGACTGTTCTCTTAATAAATGTGCCTAATATATGCCACCGTAACAAGATAATCAATGTTATTCTCTTCACCGTTCAGTGGTTGTAATGTTACGGCTGATGGTAAATGTGTATTTATAACACAGCTAATAAAATACATGAAACAAGAAAAAACGTACACAAGGGGAAGTCGTCATTTCCTTTATACAACCTGATACTATGAGTCTCAGAAAATCAGCCACTGAATAAAACAGGTATATAAGAGAGAGTGTAAATATAATCTGTATTATTTTCAGAACCTGAAAGCGATGACGCTGCCGGGTGTGAGACGCTCAAACACAATCTCCTGCACAAACTCGCTGCGGCCTCGTGACGTCACTCCAGCCTGCTTCACCACACCACTGTCCTTCAGCTGAGACACACACACACACACACACACACACACACACACAACTAATTTGTAATTACATGGCTCATGATGGAGTAAGAATGAAAATATCAACCAGCATGTCAAAGACGTTTAAAAGAGCAGGAGGTAACTATTTAGGGCCTTCTAGTGATTTTACGGCACAATTACAATTGAATGAATGAAAAAAACACGAGCCTTCAATCATACCATAGCTGGTCCCAAAAGAGTGGCCTGATTTTAGGTTAAGAAGGTAAAATTGTCTAATTCAGGCAACCCAAACTACAGGTGACAGCCCCACATGGGACCACTTGATTTACAAATGAGGGGGAAAAAAAGGAGAAAACAAATCCATTTCATGGTAAATGACGAATCTTTAAAATGATTGTCTAGAAACAACTCAAGCATTTAAAAATAAACGCAGTCTATTAAAGTATATTGAAAAAGAAGAAGAAGAAGAAGCCTGCTGTGCTTGAGAAATGGTGAAGAGGAGAAGGTGTGTGGGACTGTGGTTATTTCACACACAGCCACTGTGGTATGATGTGATGAAGTTCTTCATCATTAGACACTAACCTGGATGTGCTCTTTAATCTCCACTGTAAACTCGGGCAGGCCGTTAATGCTCTTCTCATCTTTTTTGTAGGAACCGGCCTGAGTCTCTACTGTACGGGCCTCGAACACCACCTCCTCTATCTTACCTGACAGAGGAGAGAAGGAGAGAGGAGAGGTGGAGAAGAGAGGAAAAGAGAAGAGAAAAAAGACGAGGAGAAGAGAAGAGAAAAAAGAAGAGGAGAAGAGAAGAGAAAGGAGAAGAAAAAAAGGAGAGGAAAAGAGAAGAGAACGGAGAAGATGAAAAGATAATTGGAAAAAAGAAAAGAGGAGAAGAGAAGAGAGTTCAAAAGGAAAGTTTTGTAACCAAATAAAAAAAACATAATGTGCTATTTATAGCACAACACTGTTGAATTCTAGATTCTGGACTCCATCCTCAATGTCAGTGGTTAAGTTTTTTTTTTCAGGACAGAGAGCAGCACAGGATGGTGAAGAAACCAACCGCTTTTATTATGTAAACGTTTTAACATAAGTGAACGAGAATAAACTTGCTTTGTGGACATTTCACCCAACTATGTATTAAGAAATTAGGACTTTTTTTTTAAATAAACGAAAATTTCCAATTGTAGGCAAATTACAGAAGAGTACAAATGTCATTGGAAAATATTGGACATTGAGGCCGTAACTCCACCGTGTAACTCCAGTGACCCCATGTTGTTGATTATTTTCCTATAACATCATGTCCCTAACAGCTTACACAAATTTAAGCTAGCATCACTGCTGCTGTTTGCAGCAAACTGTTCTGTAAGATTCTGTTTTCAGGGTTTGAAGAGTTCCCCATGCCAGACTCACCTGGGATGAACATGGGTGGAACCTCGAGAGCGTACTGGTGGTGTTTGGGGTTGCGGAAGGCAGTGCGACACACAGCCACGACCGACTGGTGAGAACTCGGAGAGTGACGAGTCACGGCAACAATGTCTTCATCCACCTGATCCACAAACACCTGGAGAGAGAGCACACACAAACGCACATCACACACACACACACACACACACACACACACACACACACACACACACTTATTCCCATGCCTGTGGATCATCACACACACACTGTTAAAAACTAGTTCATAAACATGTAGTGTCTGGTACAAGTCATTTAGATTTCATATCCAAGGCACCCTAAACTTCAGCATCTACTCCTCAACCAACGAGCAACCCAGTTTTAAGGTTTTATTGAGGGCCACTTTCCACAGTGTCACACACACCTGGCTCCAGGACGTCTGGGATCCTACACAAAGACCAGATAAGACCACGCTGTTTCTCTGATTGAACTCATAGGGACCTCAACCAGACACACACACACACACACGCACACACGCACTCCCATGCAAATGCATACACGCACACACAACACAATGGGACATTCCTTTTACTAATAAAACAAGTAGATAAGATACTCTAAGATTCTTACTCTCATAACCCTGTTGTAATGTGCTTCTTCTGTTAAGGCTTGCCTGACTTAAAATTACTTGCTCCTTACTTTCCTGAAAAGGGTGTATTTTATTTAGGTATCAGAACACAACACTGGATTAACACCAGTTATACAGTACTTTGATTACCGATCCTGGTATGTTAATGTATACCTGTTCTAAGGCTGTATGTCCTTTTAAGGTCCGATGTCAGGATGTATACAAAATTATGTTTTCCCTTCCCTAATGCAAATGCATTTTGTTTTTGTGTTTCATTTTTGTTTCTTTCTCCTTTATCAGAACACAATATCGCAATAACATCAGTGACACTTTGATTACTGATCTGTGTATATAATGTACCGATGCCTTTATACCGTCATTCCCCTTCATGTTTAGTATCCAGATGACCACAAAATTATCAGTTACTCATTTTTCAATCAATGGTGTATTTTATTTGAGCACGAAAGGTGCTATACCATCTTAATACACCTTGGATAAAAACTTTAAAGTCATCTAAAAATTTGATAGCTAAACCATGCCCACAGACACCTGAAACAAAGAGAGTTTTCCCTCCGAAATCCGGGTCGTAGTATTGGCCATCTCCCCAAAGATGGGTGGAGTTCAGGACCTTTAAATTGTCACAAACACCACCAATCCGTGGTCAGACTTTCGGAACAGCTTGGAGACGACTCCATCTTCCTTCAAGGAACTTCCAGCAAGCTTCACTTCCAATAACAACAACTGCTCTGATCTTGGAGAACTTGGAAGAACATCTGACCCCACCCTAACTGACTCTTCAGAGATTTCTCTGTTGCATCCGGACTCTTGTGCAGCAAGCCAATGCAAGTAACCGTTCCCTTTACCGATCAATTTAGATGCGTATTTCAAGTAGGAATCTCGCATCGAATCGTAAGGTAAATTTAAGTTTCTGTGACGAAACTTCAGGGTGTGTCAGTCAGGGTGTGATTAATTTTGTAGTCTAAGCTTGCCATTCCTTTCCTTCCTTTCTAATTTCTTCCTTTCCAGTCTCTTCCTCCCTTTCCCCACTTTCAATTCCTTTTGTGTGTTTTATTTTCATCTTTGTTTTCTCTATTTCTTTTGTTGTTCGTGTAGTTAGTTTTATGTTGTGTTTGTCTCTTTCATTAAACGCCATATTTTTGTTCCACAAGTGATTGTCTCTGAGTATCGCTCATAAACGTAAGGTACCTGCAACATCTGGTCTGTACTACATGCTCTATTAAGTTAATTTAATTGAAATTACGGTATAAAGTAAAAGGGAAGATAGCGCCCTCATAGAATTAATAAAGGTTACACGGCCTGTTCACCGGACGAACAGACCAAATAAGTGTAACGTTAATTCCATTACCGTCAATTTCAGTTTAGGTTAAAATATTTAGGAGTCACTATAACACGTTATAATTACTTATAAATATTTACTTTGCTTTGCGAGCCAAAATCGCTACAAACAGCTCAGGAAATCTTGAAAGCATGAACACACCCATACACACATGAGAGGGAAGACACACACACACCCACGTAAACACACACAGATACACACCTGTGTGTCTGCTCACCTGGTTGAAGCCGTTAGCTGCGAGCTCCTGGTGCAGGCGGTTCAGAGCCAGTTTGCCGGCTGTGATGCCCGTCTGTAGACTGACATGCCCGGGGCTGGGCTGCTTGGCCTGAGAGTTCCACTTCTGATAAAAACGCTCCTCAGATACCACTGAGATCTGTTACACAACAACATGCACACACTGAGTTACACGTCCCAGTCTGTGTGGTAAACGCTATATTCCACTTCTGATTGTGTTCGGGTTTCTTTTTTCAGAAGCTGATTAGATTACAGAATTACTAAAGTTTTAAAAAGTTAGTCTAAATCAAATGTGTCTCATTCGACTGTGTGATATGAACATGTCCTTAACATGTCCTGAAGAAAAAGCAGGTATGGAAATAAACTCACAAAACATTGTTTCTATAAGCTGTTTTTTTGTGTATGTTTGTGTTTACGCTGACCTTGTAAAGGCACCTGTGAAAAGAGAAAGGAGTCTCATGTTGTGCACTGAGGAGTGAGAGCTTACCTGATGAGGTACGAGCTCGTCATAGCCTCGAGTGCTACCTGTGGCACAGCAGGCCATAGAGACGATAGCAGAGCTAGACAACGAGTCGAATGCAGAACGGATCTGTAACACAGAGAGAGACACAGAGAGAGAGAGACAAACACAGAAAGACACACACAGAGAGACCCACACAAACAGAGAGAGACACACAGAGACCCACACACACACACAGAGACCCACACACACACACAGAGACCCACACACACACACAGAGACCCACACACACACAGAGACCCACACACACACACAGAGACCCACACACACACACACACAGAGACCCACACACACACACACACAGAGACCCCCACACACACACAGAGACCCCCACACACACACACAGAGACCCACACACACACACACAGACCCACACACAGACCCACACACACACACACACAGACCCACACACACACACAGAGACCCACACACACACACAGAGACCCACACACACACACAGAGACCCACACACACACACAGAGACCCACACACACACACAGAGACCCACACACACACAGAGACCCACACACACACAGAGACCCACACACACACAGAGACCCACACACACACAGAGACCCACACACACACAGAGACCCACACACACACAGAGACCCACACACACACAGACACACACACACACACACAGACACACACAAACACACACAGACACACAAACACACACAGACAGACACACAGAGAGACACACAGAGAGACACACACAGACACACAGAGAGACACACAAAAAGACACACAATCAGAAAATAAAAAATGAATAAACTGCAGGAAAACTATTTCAGAAACTGAACCTAGCTGTGCCCTTGACCCTGTTTGAATCAATCTTAAAATCTATTCTGGTTATTATTTGAAGTTTACAGTGATAGACCACAGTGTGACCTGGATGGGACATTCGTTGTCATGTGTGATGTCCAGGAACATGGCGTGGGCGATGCTGGGCACCAGAGGACGGAGGCGTGGCTGCATGAAGGCTCCTACAGGCTCTCCACCGTAACGGTACACCAATCTACCCTCCTCATGACTGTCTCCAGCACTCATCGCCTCTGTCACACACACACACAGACACACACACAGACACACACACAGACACACACACAGACACAGTATATAAACAATTCTTCCACTATACAGGTCATACAGAGGTCATTATACAGGCTAGTATAAAATAAACTGAATAAATATCCTGGAGGTTTTTGGATGATGTGTTAAATTAATCAGAACATCTTGCTCTAGATGCTACAAGCTTGAACACGCTATACCTAAATAAGGGAAATGACTTTAGCATCATTCTTGAAACATTTCTAGCACAAATGCACAACATGTATCGACATGCTTTGTTAAAGAAACACTAAAGAAGCAAGCTAATTACAATTATATAAAAAAACAAACAAACAGCCCACATCATGCTAAATATTCTCAAATGGCATTCATTTGATGTTAGCTGTATTACTGTGACAGTGTGAAAGACACCTCTCCTTTTTATTTATTTATTTATTTATTTATTTATTTAAACTCCACTCAGGCTGCTGTTTTTATCCTAAAACCAGAAATATACATATTGCGGCACAGGAAGTGACGACATGAAGCAAACTGTATTTCACTGCACCCAAAATAAAAAGCTATGTTTTAAGTTACAAATATGATTCCTTAACATACGAGGCTATTTTTCTGTTTAGGATTTTTAGTTGTATTTATTATTTCTCCCCCTTGTGACTCAACACTCCCAACACAACACTTTTTTTTTTTAGATTGTCACATCTAAAAACGCTTGGCTTTTTTTAAAAATTTGTGATGCCTTTCAGCATTTTGTGTTGTTTTGTGTGAAAAAACAACACATTGTTCAGCATTATGCTCATGTTTGAAGCACGTGAAGGGAAGAGGGTTTCGGCTAAACGTGAGGATGTCACATGTTGTTTTTTGGTCCAAATCTGCTAAACAGCTGAGGTAATATTGAAAAACTGCGATCTCTTCACATATCAGGGGATTGTGAGATCCTGGAGATTCTGCCTTCATGTTCTCATTAATCATCATGAAGATAAGCTGCATGCCTATAGGGTTGTAACTTGGCTTTCAAGCAGCTGAGTGTCTGAGCGTAGGAAGTGATGTCATGACGGATGCCATGCTAATGCTAACTCTAGTTGAACCAGCATAATGTTTTGGGGGCGGAGCTTCATGTATATTCATCTAATTCAACCTCAACCGTTTAACCATTCGACCTTTATTTAATCTTTCTAAAATCTAGTTTTAGATTTTTAGATAAGTGAATGTATCTGTTTGTACAAGTAGAAATCATTTAGATTCTTTCTAACAGATCTCTAACTGATCACACTGAACTGGATTAAAGTTAAAAGTTATACCTCTGATAAGGGAGGAGATGCCTAGTCTAGTGACAAACACATTGTCGAGCTCCTCGCTGCCTGTGAAGAGCTCAGCCACCACGTACAGGTCGGGTCTGATGGAGCGCGCTGCAGCCAACATGAACTACAGCAGTGCAAGGTGAGGGGTAAGAGCACAGGAGGGGTAACAAGGAGGGAGGGGCAAATAGGCAGAGTGTGGAAAGTGAAGAACAAGAGTGGTGGCAAAAAAGAAAGAGAAACATAGAAAGAGATATAGAAAGAAAGATGGAGAGGGGGAAAAACAAGAGAAAAAAGAAAAAGAAAAAGGGAAGCGCTATAAAAAAAGGAAAAAACAGAAAGAGAGAGAGAGGAAGGTGAAGAACAAGAGTGGTGACGAAAAATATAGAAAGAGAAATAGAACGAAAGATAGAAAAACAAGAAAAAAGAAAGGGAGTGCTAGTAAAAAGAAAGAGAAGAAGGAGTGGAACAGAGAGAGAGAGAGAGATAAATGAAGGAAAGGAGAGCAGGTAATGAGTTTAAGTAAAAGTAAGGACGTGAGCGAGAGGAGAGAGTGTGAAAAACACAAGCAGAATGTTTTCAGGGTTTTTCAGATGGATGATCGAGAAAAAGAGAGGGAGGACAAGCAGAAATTGGTGAAGTGAAACAGAAAGAGGAGAGAAGACAAGAGACACACAGAGACTCTGTTAGGACAAGGGCACACACACACACAATCCATCCCTGCAGTACCTCGGATCAGACTGGTTATTCCCAGCCGGTTTACAAACACATTGTCAAGCAGTTCACTGCCTGTAAAGAGCTCGGCTATGACATACAGATTGGGTCTGACCGCCCGGGCCGCACACAGCATGGCCTGCAGAGTGAGAACACTCCGTCACTGTCCACAACACTGCTTTACTCTCTCTCACACACACACACACACACACACACACACACACACTGCTTTAGGATAAATGAATTTAGGAAATAAAAAAATACTGCTACTAGTGATGATAATAATAATAATAGTAATAATAATAATAGTAATAATAATAATAACAACTTAAATTGTCTATGTTTCCTTTAAAGCCAGTGATTTTCCTGCAGTCTGCGGTTCTACTAGACATATTGTGCACTGTGTAGATTTTACAGAACTGTAAGGTTCAAATCTGGGCATTAAGAAAAGAAATATTTGTGTGTGGCACCGAGTTAAACACGATGGCTATTTACACCAGTCCGAAATGACTTAAGAAATGTCAAATGTAGCTACATAAACAATAAATAAACAAGAAAATATTACATGGGGATATAGAATGATATCTTGTGATGTTCTTGTGATGTGTACAGTGAAGCTCTACTGCTGATAAACACTGTGGGAATGTACAACATTGCAGACTCTAACACTCAGATATAATCAACACACTACAGCTGATCTGAACGAAGAAAAAAAAAAACAAGTGACAAGAATGATAGAGAGATTAAAATCGAGACTTATAGACCTGAACTACAGCAACGGGGATAAACCAGACTTAAGCAGAACTTTTATGTGTAGCAGAAGGATAATATTTACAGACCTCTAATCGGGTTTGTGATCAAGTTGCGCTTATGAAGCTCATAGTAAAGCCTTCTGTGTGTGTGTGTGTGTGTGTACCTCAGCTACATGCAGCGGTGTGGAGTGGCAGTTGTCGAGACGGACTCCGGTGAAGTACGTAGCCGTGATCTCTGTGTATTTCTGCATGTGTGCCCACAGATAAGGACAGTCCTCAGGCTTACTGCCGTATCGAAGCTTCACGCTGTCTCCCCAACAGATCAGCTCTCGTCTGATGTACACGTTAGAGCCTGAAATAAAGCAGAACAGCAGCTTTCAGTCTGCTCAAAGGAAATGGTGTGTAATGGGTGTATGCAAAGAAATTCATGAAACCACTGGTTTTGTGTAGTTTCCATCACAGACGCTTGCTCTGTCACAAAGCGGAACAAAGTTCCTGTCACGTACGGTATGTGGGTGGAGATAAATCATCAGGTACCCGATGTAAACATATTGCTAACTCAGATTTGTACATACAGCATCTGACATCACTAAATTAGACAGCATCTGAGAAATCAAATTCTGAAATAATTCAAGCTAAAAACATACACCAATAATGTATTTTCTTTTCAACACTGAAAATAATCCTCTGCTAGGATGTATTCATAGGGCCTGTATTCATGATATGCCTTAGTGCAGAGTTGATCCTTCTAATAAAAGTCTTCGAATGTGGTCGTTTCCCCTAAGATTAAAAGGAAATCCTAGTAAAGATGAAAGTTATTCATAAAGCATCTTAAAAGAGCTCAAAGTCAAAAAGACTTAGGGAGTAGTGAGGAGGACTTAGTGTCTTTAGCAGAGGAGCAAGTGGCTGTATGGTGAAGAGGGAGAAGAAATGTTTTGCAGACAATATTTAATAATGATAATGAGTTAATAAGGTGCTGTAGATTAGATGGTGTAGGGATTATTATTGTGACCAATCGTATTAGAGGTAACATCTCAGACACAGTGCAGAAATAACACATATATAATCTATGGCATTTAGAGATACGCTAACATCTCCGAAACAGAGCCGAAATGCCATAATGATATAATGTGGCGCTATGACATGTCTGCTCCGTGTCAGAGATGTTTACATTTACTTTACATTTATTACATTTGTAACATACAGATGTTAGCGCATCTCTAATATGATCACGAACGTAATCCCTACACGATATAACCTCAAATATCTTAACATAGACACAAAGTGAAGGCTTACAGTATAATAGACCAGATTTTAAAAGCGCTCCTGTTTTATTTTTATTGGACAGCCAATCACAGTCTTATAAAGAAAGTGTCGTCACCTAGTAACAAGGTGAGCCCCGCCTCCTCTCTAAAATAAAATATTTTTGTATTTTCCTTGATCAGAGTTGCTCTGAGATTGGTCCTGAATCACTCTTAAGCTAATTTGTTTCAGTTTAGATCTGGTTTCCTGGTGAATTCAGTTCTGACCTGGCTCGGCAAAGTTCCTCAGTGGATCGTCGCCCATAACCCAGCCATTGTGAGCCAGGAAGTGAGATGATTTATCTGGCTGGTCCATGAGCAGAAGTTCCTTCTCCAGAGACTCCACCTTAAAAGGGAACGTGAAATACCTGCACACCGATTAAAAAAGATAAAGATCAGAGGTGTTTGTGAAGATCTTTGATGTGTGGTGTAATCAGATGTAAACAGATGTTTATTTAACCTTTACTGAAGGGGTCTCCAGTGTCATTTTCAGGACGAAGGCGTTTACACTTTTTTGCGGTTTTGTGGAGAGTAAAAGTGACCGCGGTAAAGAAAAGAATTATTGACATGTGGGATATGCTTAATTGTTTGTCTTTTTAATGGACATCCAGTAAAGACAATAATAATATCTTAAATTATCCATCCTTGCTATGAATTCTGTGCATACAAAGTTGTCGCAGTGGGAAGATGAGTGGTGAAGGCATTGGACTAGTGTTTGTACTGGAAGGTTGTGATTTCTAATCCCAGGAGCACCAAGCTGACACCGCTGGGCCCCTGAGCAAGGCCCTTAACTGCTCTCTTGTATAAACCAGATAAAAATTCGCTCTAGATAAGGGTGTCTGTCAAATGCTGTGAATGTTATTAGCCACTTTCCGGTGGACAAGATGTCTTCCAGCACAAGGGTTACATATTAAACAGTATCATTATAGACAGTATCTCATCTGAGGTGGTTAGTTAACACGTCGTCTCAGTATGAAACAGGAGGCTTTGATGATGTTACCTCGTAACCAGTGGATGTTTTCTGGTGACGGGGCCGAGTTTGGGACCGTGGTCAGCCAGGCGCTCATAAAATATTGTACCGATGGAACAGTTAGCAGCCTGAAGAGGAAAAAAAAAAAAACAGCACAGAACGATCATCAAACTAGTATAAAAGACACAGATTTTTCTACTGTTGTGTGAATTTTATTAGAAGACTCAAGGTTAGTTGTTTTCTGCATCTTTACTGCATTTTGTTTTACCACATCCTGTTAATTAGCTTAGTGCTAATGTGCAGATGTCATCAAGTTTTCTTTAATTCAATAAAAAATATCTTAAACAGCTCAATACTCAAAAATAAATGCTAAATAAGTGCTAAATGGCTAATGCAGCTAATAAGATCACAGGTCTTAATCAAAATGTTCTGACAGAAGAAATGTCCCACAGATGTTTGAATAATAATATCAGATTATGAAACCTCACTGTGTAGCTGAATGCCTTAAGCATCCATCATAATGCTTGGGCTTCTGGCGTCGGCCATCTTGGATAAACAGATCTTAGATTACATGGATAACGTGGTTTCTTTACCTCAGATTCTCTGAGTTTGCAGACAAAATTGTTGTGAAAAAGCTGCAAGTTTCGGTTTGTGGATGATCAAATATGAGAATTCCACTTTTATGACTCCTTTGAAATATTAACCTGACATCTTCAGTGCAATCTAAAGCATCTGCACCGTACAGTATATAACTGATCATGTTAGGGTTAAAAGAGAAATATGTGAATTATTTATACAGATACTCTTACGATGGATGATAGCAATACAACAAAATTGTAAAAATATTAAGTTTTCCCTCAGCAGGCAATTTTAGCAGCGTATGTGTTACGATACATTGGACTCCCACCGTGCCGCCTTGTGAGATACCTTGCCTCATCTCGCTGGCGATCGATAGAGTACAGTTGCTTAATGCAGCTTAAGTTTATAACTGCTTTGAGACAATGCCCGTTGATAAAAGCGCTAAACAAATAAAACTGAATTGAAAAAAAAAAAAAAATCATTTGTTTTTGTGTTTTTTGCTTCTTTATCATCGCCATCCTCATCTTCCGACAACTGAGTTAATGTAGCCATCAACAAACTAACGGTGTTCAAGTACGCAGATGTCGCACAGAATCTCTCTGATTACAATACGATACGATACAATACTTCAATGTATGTATGATACCTAGCTTTAGCAACTTCATTTATTTATTTATTTATTTATCATTTCTGTGTTTTTATAGTTGATAGGATTATTTACTGAACAAGCTTTCTATTAGATTGCATTAGCAAAATGTGCTATGCCATACCGATCAGCATCCTTTAAGACTCCTGGGTAGGCTAGGTCATGGTTCGACACTCTAGTTACGATGAGGTCATTAGAATGTGTCGTCTTCTTAACTCGCGGACTAGCTGTACTTTTCTTTTCAAATTAATTGTGAGAGTTACAGTAAACACTTTATCCAAAATGGCATCCATATTAGGTTTTTAGGTTCAATTCCAAAATATATTCAAGATTTCCTTAAAAACCCTGAGCAGCTCTGACCTGCTCCTGATGATAGGTGATTTCTCGATACTGTTCTCCGTTCAGCTCCTCCAGCTTCTTCTTGAACCACTTACAGCAGTCCTCTATGGCTCCTGGACTGTTCCTATTAAAGCACAACACAATTCACACCAGCGACAGTGTAAAGTAACGTGCTGTTACACAAGCTGGGGAAAAAAAGAAACAATCTCCAAGTCCATAAACAGCACACTTTATAACACACTGACCCATTGGGCACAAAGAGCTCCAAGGCTAAATTAAAGTCCACTGAGCTCCCGAAGCGTCTGTACTGTGGGTCCTGGAGGATCCTGAACTGCTTCTTGCTGTCAATTTTGCTTCTGTCAGGTTTGGCCCCTGCACACACACACGGTTGGTTTTAAAGGAATAAAAAAAGCATTTCAGGCTTTTTAAAACCTTCATTACAAGCCTGATATAATTAATCCCTATATTTACTTTCTTATTTCTTTTTCAATTACCTGGCTTGAGCAAATTTATTATTGTGTTGAAAGCCAATCGTTAAAATGATATTTTGTCTTATGAGTGAATTTTTGTCAAAGATAAATAGTTACTTGCTGATTGGGAGGAAACTTTGGCTCATTGTGTGTAATGTGAGGCTCAGAACATACAGTACAGGTTTACTACTAAACTGCCAGGAACACAGCAGTGTTGTGTTGGACAAAAAGCACATTTATTTATCAACTACAAAATATAATTATTTCTAATAAGCAATTACAAGAAGAAATTAATAAACAAAATTTAAAAATAGCATTTTTAAAATTATAAAACATTTATTAATAAAGACATAAAAATTAAAATGTATTTACAATTGTAAAAAAAAACTTTAAAATTAATGCTAAACATGTACTGAAAAGCCAAAATAATTAATACTTTATAAAATACCTACTTTTTAAAAGGTTATCTTGTTTATTTATTTATAAACACACACACACACACACACACACACACACACACACACACAGCAGTTATTCTACTACTAGGAAATTATTTCTTGTTCTTTTTACTGGCTTTTTATAAAGCAGCTCACCAGTTTGGAGTAAAATCCTGAACTGCTCCACAATTGGCTCAACTTTGACCTGGAAGAACTCCCACAGTTTAATCTTAGGAAACACATCCTGCCAGAGGATCCCACGAATGGCCTAAAAGGAAGAGAGATAAAGTTCCTGCATCTGTACATATAAGAACAACTCACTCTCTCTCACATGCGCACTCTCTCACATGCGCACTCTCTCACATGCGCACTCTCTCACATGCGCACTCTCTCACATGCTCACGCATGTGCGCGCGCACTCGGTGGCCCACACACAAACGCGCACTCGGTGGCCCACACACACACAAACGCGCACTCGGTGGCCCACACACACACACACACACAAACGCGCACTCGGTGGCCCACACAAACAAACGCGCACTCGGTGGCCCACACACACAAACGCGCACTCGGTGGCCCACACACACAAACGCGCACTCGGTGGCCCACACACACAAACGCGCACTCGGTGGCCCACACACACAAATGCGCACTCGGTGGCACACACACACACAAACGGGCACACTCTGTTACCCAC
>NC_083474.1:16175608-16188108 GCF_030014155.1 Tachysurus vachellii
TTGGGCTGACGTAACCTGTGCTGATTATTGACCGATGTGACAAGTTAGTCCACAATCATTGATTTAATTCTAGTTTCAAACAAACCAGAGAGATAAGCAAGGGTTATGTCCAGCTGAATCTGAGAAACCAGTGCAAGAGCAGGTGAACTTCGCTTAACAGGAGGAAGCTTTACAGGAAATGTGTGGTGTCTCAACGACTTCAAAAATAAAGAGAACTGTATAAAAACATGACATGGGTGTATAAGAAGAAGGCTCACAGGTTAAAAGAATTCACCTAGAAACTGTCTCTCTGTTTTGCCAGAACATTATTTAGAGAGTTTTATGTATCTTGCTGTCTCTAAAGCTTACACAAATACAAATTTTGATTACAGTATTATTTCTTTCTCTAGTACAATGATATTATGTTTGTAAATCACCAGTGGTCATTCCTACTACCGGTTGCTATAGCGATAATGTTTATCAGAGAGTGTTTTTTGCTACTAAAAGATTCATTCTGGAGGGAGATTTGACATTTATGTATAAAATTTATCAGGGTTTACATGCGTCATATCGTACGAGATAAAGGAGAAGCAGTGTGTGTTGTTCACATTAGAAGTCGCTGCACCAATTCGACCAATGCGACTTGGTGCTTGCTCTGTCACTGTAAGTGTTAACACAGTTTAATAAATCTTTTCTCTTACCCGACTCTTTGGCCACCCTGAGCCGGTCAAGCCATTCATCCAGAGGGCCGAGACATTTAGCCAGATACGTCTGGATGCTGATGCAGTCTAGAGGCAAGACATGATCATCAGCACCGACGCGGAGTATCGGATCCACCACCACATATCCACCTCCCACCTTCTCCTCATCCCTGTAAAGACAGAACAAAGCATTCTAACATTATATCATCATCATCATCTTATTCTTCACAGTTAGAATCATTACCACTGACAAATAATGATCAAATCAGAACAGGTCTGTTTAACAAGGACAGAAATTTATATTTTAGGTTTTCTTTCAATTGCAATTTGTTTAAACCAAAGTATGATTCATTTCTTTTTTTTTCTTTTATCAGAACATTCACATTTCCACATTTTCTTCCCACAAATTCCCACCCCAACCTGAACTTCTCACATGCCTGGGAGAAAGCTTCTTATATATATATATATAAACAGAATTAAAAAAAAAGTGATTCATTCTTAACAGTTTCCATCCATGTTTTTTCAAATTGTTATTCTTACCTAATTTAATAATTTACACATTATAATTAGTACAATTATTATTATTATTATTATTATTATTATTATTATTTACCCATGGCCGAAGTAATACTGGTAAGAGCCGGAGGTGTGTATGTCGAGGGAGCAGAACTTGTCCGAGTCGTCCTCTCTGCCGGTGGGATTCACCCACTGAAGTGTGCGGAATCTGTGACGGTCGAAACGCTCTCCCTCGGCCGGGTAGTTGACGTGAACGTGGACCTGTTTCCCCTGAAGAGTCGGCCCAAGTTGAAACTGCAACTCGAAGCCTAGAGACGAAGTACAGACACATTACACAGATCAGATCAGACTAATCAGCACAGAAGCTGCAGTCTTAAACAAAAAACTGTTAACTCTGATAATAGTGCCCTCCCAACCTGTATGACAAATGTACAATGTTCAGGGTTAATTATACCTGCTGCAATTAAAGCAATGAGTTGATACTAAGGTTCCAGGAGCTTACAAAATATTAACAAGAAATTCCAATTAAGATTTTATGTCACTGACAACTGATATGTTAGTGGTACATTTTTATAAGCCACTGATTCACTGAAAACACTGGCAATTCAAGACCACACTGAAAATTGAAAGTAAATTTCATCATCAACAAACAGAAGGTTTTAAAAATTTGAAGAACTAAAAACAAAAGAACATACAGTATATGTTTATTATCTCGAATAACTTAAGCTCATTTTCTGCATATAAATGATCAGATTTTCCTCATGTCTAATCTCTTCTACTAAAGCATGTGTTCATACGACACTCCTATGGATCTGATCTATAACGGATCTTAAGTTTTCGTCCACGCAGCTCGAGTCGCACGTTCATCCATTAAAAAAAGGGGACGAACCGAATATTACAAAACTCTGAACTTTGTGTAAATTTTCTTTTTGGAATTTTTTTTAATACAAGAAAACGTTGTATTAATCTTAAACCGAATACAAAACAAAAGCATCTTCTATTATTTTAAAGCTTTAAACTTTGCTCAAGAATGATCAATGTGTCATTTTATTATCAGCTCATACGTGTATTGTAGCTTCATCACCTCCATGTCCTCATACACGGACACAACGATCACTTTCAGTTCTTAAAGTTTTTGTATTTATTTACCGTCTAACAAAATACAGCACCTATTAAAAAACCAGACCACTGCTTACTTTGCTCCAGGCGGAACAGGGTTCTGTCCAGTTTCTCCATGTCATTGAGGACAAGCACTCGGATGTGTTTGGCCTGCGACATCTTCACGCTGCGTGATGCTGAAACGGCACTGTGAAATCCAGCAGATTGTCTTTTACTGAAAGAGAAAAGTAACAGCATGAAGTTAGGCACAAAAAGGTCTACTTTAAAATGACTGGGGATGCTGATAACAGGTAGATTATGAGTAGCTTGGTGGATGGATGGATGGATGGAGGGATGGATGGATGGAGGGATGGATGGATGGATGCCTTTTCTCTTCAGTAAATGGGTTGCAATTAAATTCTCTAGAATAAAAAAAATCTAAGACATGATTAAAGGTGATCTGAAAAAGGTTTATGGCTGTTGTGCTTTATTTGGGATGAGAACGGATACACAGGGTTTAGTGCACAACGAGGATACACAGGGTTTAGTGCACAACGAGGATACACAGGGTTTAGTGCACAACGAGGATACACAGGGTTTAGTGCACAACGAGGATACACAGGGTTTAGTGCACAACGAGGATACACAGGGTTTAGTGCACAACGAGGATACACAGGGTTTAGTGCACAACGAGGATACACAGGGTTTAGTGCACAACGAGGATACACAGGGTTTAGTGCACAACGAGGATACACAGGGTTTAGTGCACAACGAGGATACACAGGGTTTAGTGCACAACACAGATACACAGGGTTTAGTGCACAACACAGATACACAGGGTTTAGTGCACAACGAGGATACACAGGGTTTAGTGCACAACGAGGATACACAGGGTTTAGTGCACAACGAGGATACACAGGGTTTAGTGCACAACACAGATACACAGGGTTTAGTGCACAACACAGATACACAGGGTTTAGTGCACAACGAGGATACACAGGGTTTAGTGCACAACGAGGATACACAGGGTTTAGTGCACAACACAGATACACAGGGTTTAGAGCACAACACAGATACACAGGGTTTAGTGCACAACGAGGATACAGAGGGTTTAGTGCACAACGAGGATACACAGGGTTTAGTGCACAACACAGATACACAGGGTTTAGTGCACAACGAGGATACACAGGGTTTAGTGCACAACACAGATACACAGGGTTTAGTGCACAACACAGATACACAGGGTTTAGTGTACAACACAGATACACAGGGTTTAGTGCACAACACAGATACACAGGGTTTAGTGCACAACGAGGATACACAGGGTTTAGTGCACAACGAGGATACACAGGGTTTAGTGCACAACACAGATACACAGGGTTTAGTGCACAACACAGATACACAGGGTTTAGTGCACAACGAGGATACACAGGGTTTAGTGCACAACGAGGATACACAGGGTTTAGTGCACAACACAGATACACAGGGTTTAGAGCACAACACAGATACACACAGTTTAGTGCACAACACAGATACACAGGGTTTAGTGCACAACGAGGATACAGAGGGTTTAGTGCACAACGAGGATACACAGGGTTTAGTGCACAACACAGATACACAGGGTTTAGTGCACAACGAGGATACACAGGGTTTAGTGCACAACGAGGATACACAGGGTTTAGTGCACAACACAGATACACAGGGTTTAGTGCACAACACAGATACACAGGGTTTAGTGCACAACACAGATATACAGGGTTTAGTGCCCAACACGGATACACAGGGTTTAGTGCACAACACAGATACACACAGTTTAGTGCACAACACAGATACACACAGTTTAGTGCACAACACAGATACACACAGTTTAGTGCACAACACGGATACACACAGTTTAGTGCACAACGAGGATATACAGGGTTTAGTGCACAACACAGATACACACAGTTTAGTGCACAACACAGATACACACAGTTTAGTGCACAACACAGATACATACAGTTTAGTGCACAACACAGATACACACAGTTTAGTGCACAACACGGATACACACAGTTTAGTGCACAACACAGATACATACAGTTTAGTGCACAACACAGATACACACAGTTTAGTGCACAACGAGGATATACAGGGTTTAGTGCACAACACAGATACACACAGTTTAGTGCACCACACAGATACACACAGTTTAGTGCACCACACAGATACACACAGTTTAGTGCACAACACGGATACACACAGTTTAGCGCACAACACGGATACACACAGTTTAGCACACAACACAGATACACACAGTTTAGCACACAACACGGATACACATAGTTTAGCGCACAACACGGATACACACAGTTTAGTGCACAACACGGATACACACAGTTTAGTGCACAACACAGATACACACAGTTTAATGCACAACACAGATACACACAGTTTAGTGCACAACGAGGATATACAGGGTTTAGTGCACAACACAGATACACACAGTTTAGTGCACCACACAGATACACACAGTTTAGTGCACAACACGGATACACACAGTTTAGTGCACAACACGGATACACACAGTTTAGTGCACAACACGGATACACACAGTTTAGCACACAACACAGATACACACAGTTTAGCACACAACACGGATACACATAGTTTAGCCCACAACACGGATACACACAGTTTAGTGCACAACACAGATACACACAGTTTAGCGCACAACACGGATACACACAGTTTAGTGCACAACACGGATACACACATGAACAAACACACTTCATTTATTCTCTTTTGCTCAATGCAAAGTAAACTAATCTTCAGTGATGTGCAACATTTCAGATCACTGCTTCACAATCTCTACACACACACACACAATCTCTCTACAAACACACACATTCTCTCTACACACACACAATCTCTCTCTACACACACAATCTCTCTACAAACACACATTCTCTCTACACACACACAATCTCTCTCTACACACACAATCTCTCTACACACACACACACACACACACAATCTCTCTACACACACACAGTCTCTCTACACACACACACACACAGTCTCTCTACACACTCACACACACACACAGTCTCTCTACACACTCTCTCACACACAGTCTCTCTACACACTCTCACACACACAGTCTCTCTACACACTCTCACACACACAGTCTCTCCAGACACTCACAAACACACACACAGTCTGTCTACACACTCACAGACTCTCTACGCACTCTGTCTCTCTACGCACTCACACGCAGTCTCTACACACTCACACGCAGTCTCTACACACTCACACGCAGTCTCTACACACTCACACGCAGTCTCTACACACTCACACGCACACACACACACAATCTCTCTCTACACACACACACACAATCTCTCTCTACACACACACACAATCTCTCTCTACACACACAATCTCCACACACACACAGTCTCTACACACACACAGTCTCTACACAGACACAGTCTACACAGACACACAGTCTCTACACACAGTCTCTACACAGACACACAGTCTCTACACACACACAATCTCTACACACACACACAATCACTACACACACACACACACTCTCTACACACAATCTCTACACACACACAATCTCTACACACACACACAATCACTACACACACACACACAGTCTCTCTACACACACACAATCTCTACACACACACACAATCTCTACACACACACACAATCTCTACACACACACACAATCTCTACACACACACAGTCTCTACACACACACACACAGTCTCTACACACACACACAGTCTCTACACACACACAGTCTCTACACACACACAGTCTCTACACACACACAGTCTCTACACACACACACAATCTCTACACACACACACAGTCTCTACACACACACAGTCTCTACACACACACAGTCTCTACACACACACACACACACAGTCTCTACACACACACACACACACACAGTCTCTACACACACACACACACACACAGTCTCTACACACACACACACACAGTCTCTACACACACACACACACAGTCTCTACACACACACACACAATCTCTACACACACAAAGTCTCTACACACACTCACACACACACACACACACACACACACACACAATCTCTCTCTACACACACACAATCTCTCTCTACACACAATCTCCACACACACACACAGTCTCTACACACACACAGTCTCTACACAGACACACAGTCTCTACACAGACACACAGTCTCTACACAGACACACAGTCTCTACACAGACACACAGTCTCTACACACACACAATCACTACACACACACACAATCACTACACACACACACACTCTCTACACACACACACACAATCTCTACACACACACACACAATCTCTACACACACACACACAATCTCTACACACACACACAATCTCTACACACACACAATCTCTACACACACACAAAGTCTCTACACACACTCACACACACAGTCTCTACACACACACAGTCTCTACACACACACAGTCTCTACACACACACAGTCTCTACACACACACACACACACACACACACACACACAGTCTCTACACACACAGTCTCTACACACACACACACACACACAGTCTCTACACACACAGTCTCTACACACACACACACACACACACACACACACAGTCTCTACACACACAGTCTCTACACACACACACACACACAGTCTCTACACACACACACACACACACACAGTCTCTACACACAGTCTCTACACACACACACAGTCTCTACACACACACACAGTCTCTACACACACACAGTCTCTACACACACACAGTCTCTACACACACACAGTCTCTACACACACAGTCTCTACACACACAGTCTCTACACACACAGTCTCTACACACACACAGTCTCTACACACACAGTCTCTACACACACACAGTCTCTACACACAGTCTCTACACACACACAGTCTCTACACACACAGTCTCTACACACACAGTCTCTACACACACAGTCTCTACACACACACAGTCTCTACACACACACACACACACACACACACACACACACACACACAGTCTCTACACACACAGTCTCTACACACACACACACACACACACACACACACAGTCTCTACACACACAGTCTCTACACACACACACACACACAGTCTCTACACACACAGTCTCTACACACACAGTCTCTACACACACACAGTCTCTACACACACAGTCTCTACACACACACAGTCTCTACACACACACAGTCTCTACACACACACAGTCTCTACACACACACACACAGTCTCTACACACACAGTCTCTACACACACAGTCTCTACACACACACACACACACACACACACACACACACACACACACACACACACACACACACACACACACAGTCTCTCTACACACTCAGTGCTCGAGGTCAAAACAATAACACAAGGTTGTTTCCCAAACAAACAACAAGCAGTTAGCATTTAGCAAACTTACTCTTACATGTAACCAGTCTGACCGACTCTGACTACAGTTGAACACAGAGAGTGACAGTCATGTTTTCAGCAGTGTTCAGTGTTACAGAGAGAATAAACCCACCTCGAGCAAGCCGTGTACTTCTTGTCAGATCAGGACGTTGCTCTCATTGCAGCTGAAGGGGGCGTGTCTACACAAGACCAAGGGGCGTGTTTGACGCACAGTGACGTCACATGTACGTCATTGCATCACTACAAACCCGGAACTAAATAATGATTAAAAAAATTGTACATCCTTCCTAAATTATCCCGATTGTGTAAAGACATTAAAACAATTGCATAATTTAATATTTCGAAAACGTAAGATAGGCTTTGTAGAATATTTTTGAGCACTACATAATATTAAAGCGACTAGTTTTGACGCACACTAGTAAACACACACAAACACACATACATAAACAAACAAACAAACAAACACACATAAACACACACACATATACACACACATATACACACACATATACACGCATAAATACGCACGCAAATAAATAAATAATAAATAAATAAATAAGATTGGTGCTAATTAATCATTTTAGGCTTTAGGTTTTAAACAGACTGTTGCTAAGAGACAGTTATAATAAGCTCCTCTTGATAGAGCACGTGTTCACGGGATATGTAGTTTATGTTAAATACATCCTATCGTTTAATTATAATGCACTTGGTCTCACCAGGTCATATCAGACTTAAACGCTATTTTCATGTAATGAAAAAAAATGTACCACTATTAATTTAGATAACATATTCCTAATAAAAAAAATTCTGTAAAGGTGGGTATTAACAGGCCATTACAATCTGATTCTCATTAGAGACTGTCTAGATGAGTTAGAATTAATACCAGGCATATTAGTTTTACTGACCCTGGACATTGTTGTTCAAATAATCACAATTCATAATAAAACACGTAAACTTTAGCAGAATTGTGTCAATTTTCTGTCCAACACTGCCCTCTAGTGGACAAACGTGAAACCCAAACGAGTTTAAGAAATCTGTAGAAGTCACACTGTAGATTTAAAAAAAAAAAAAAAAAAAAAGGTTTACACTTAAGGGTCTCAGTCCAGCAACAAGTAAATACGTACAATTTAGTACAATTTTCTAAGCATGGACATTCAAATAAAGGATAAAAACATCTGCACGTTTCCTGACTCTCCCCTAATGACATTTTAGCACAAAAAAGCATCAAGTCCACACAGAAATCAGTTTTAGCAATTTATATTTCTTTATTTCAAGGATAAATCAATAGGAAAGTTGAAGACATAAAAGGTAGGGTGTTATAAATAATAAAGCAATGCAGTAATGCAACAAGCTAAACAACCAGTAATGAATATATTCATATATTATATGCTGACCCTGTAATCATTTGTTCACAAGAATAATTTATGTATTATTTATCAAGCAAGAATGACTGCTTAGAGCATCGGTGTGCAAAATATTCACGAAGCAAAACAGTGCAAAGATGCAATTATTCATAATAACTAATTAATAAACAGTGAGACCAAGTTAAAAAAAAAAAACAATGCTTAAAGTCACTACAGAGCTTGCATTGAGAGTCTGTCAGATAGCCTGTGGTTTCTTCCATCTCCTATGTTCATGTGCTTGTACTTCTATGTTCTGTTAAAATGAAATACCACTTTAGCTTTAAAATGTGAAAGAATTGTGCATATACTGTAACAAGACTATATGCAAAACAAACTCCTACAGATTCACTTTACGTATCCCTTAAAATTCTAACTTCTTATTAAAGGAAGAGCTAAAATTGGACCCATAAAAATCATTAGTTATTTTGTCATTAGTGTCCCTTTCTTTTCTATATGGCTATTTCAGCATAAAGTGGCTCGTAAATAATGCTATACATTGTTTTTCATGCTATATTTACACATCTAGCAAGGAGAAAATAGAGTAGGAAAATATCTTAGATATTTTTAAACAGTTTTTAAATCAATTTCACTGCATCAGTTCAAAAACATTTTAAATAACACATGAATAATCTGTTTAAATGAAGAAAATCTTAAATAAGTGCTCCTCACAACTCCTTATTACTTTATTATTGTTTGGAGGAGAACTGAGTTAAACAGATAAATGACTAAAACACAGCTATTGTCAAATGTGAAATAAATGATTCTCTTTAACTCATGAAAAAAAAAAACCCATGTAAGTAGATTGATTGAATATGGGGTGTTTGAAAAACTCTTGATTGGCAGTGTAGTGTTGTTCATACATGCTGTTGCTGATTGGCCAACATCGCTGCTTCCCATCTCTGAATGAGGGCACTTTTCCTTCGGACTCTGGTATACGGTGCTTCGGGGAACTAAAGGAGAAAGTTTCACCCGTAAAACTGCTGCAGTTGCCAGTTTCGTGGTGAAAGTGTACACAGTTTAATAACATAACAAACGATGGAGTAACAGGATGCATGAGCAATGATATGAGAAATGAAGAAGGCATGAAAAACGCATGGAATACATTCAAGTAACGAGATTGAATGTAGATCGTAGTTTAGGCTTCTTTTTGTCAAAACAATAGTAATGATTCAAACGGTTCTTTTTTTTACAAGGGTGTTGCTTTACCCTTTTAACTAGTACACTAGTGTTCCATTTACTCAGCAGAATGGAAATCCACCTATGGGTCAGTTTCAATCCGGATAAACAAATGAATCATATAATCACCACAGATCTGTTATATAATTAGCCTGGACTGTTGGCTTTCAACGTGAGATGTTATTTTTAACTGTAATTGGATAAAATTACACAGAATTTTAGTGTTTGAATATATCAGCTTAAATTATTAACAATTAGGGCTTTACAGGGAGCAGAAATGGGTTTGATATTACCATGTGCTTTGAAGATATAAACATCTGTGTGTAAGAACTTGCAAAAAAGGGTAAAACGGAATTATTTATGAAAAATTCTACGTTACTTAAGTGTATCCATGAAGTTCGTTGCCATGTAAAAAAACAACAATTAAAAATTTGCTTAGTAAAAAAAATGGTTAAAAAAAATACAAAAGCAGACATGATGATGATGATGGTGATGATGATGTACCTTCTGATCACAGGATAAAGTGGAACGGTCCATTTTGCGTCCCTTTAAAGGAGAGGAAGGGGAGGACTTACATTTCTCTGGCAAACCTGCAAACATAAAGACAAACCCAAAACGCAAAAATAAGTCAACATCCTATAGTTATTGACATTATGGAGCTGAAAGAAGTTATAAATATGAATATCGGTTTTTAGAATAATTCACATTAACCACAATAGTGTTTTGACACACATTTCAATCGAATACCTGGCTTATCGTAGGAGAAATTTTGCAGTGAGCTGGGAGACACCAGAATCGTGTCATACTTCTCTTTGGTGTACAACTGTGCCCTCTGCCTCCTGAACTCTTCATCTCTCTGCTTCACCTCTTTGATCTCCTGGTCCACCAGAGATAACGTGCTGTGTGATCGCAGTTTGAAGAAGGGGTTGTTGTGGAACGTGCTCTCTTGGGTCTCCTGGCATGCAGTGCTCAGGCAGAATTCAGAAGCACTCCGGATAATGAGATTAGATGTTTCCAGGATGATGATGTTGCTTGAATGTGGTGGCCACTCGTGGAACTTGTTTGTCACTGGAGAAAGCAGATTTTTGCCTCTTTGCCGCTGGTTTGTAGAATGCGCATCCGGATCGAGGATTATGACATTGTTGGCTACCATTTCATGATAGCTGGGCTTTGATGATGGTGAAGCAGTAATAGACAAGGTTGGTGGTGTGGTGCTCGAAGGTCTCTGTGTCCTGCACCTGTCCTCACGTGTGTTATACATCTTCTTTTTCTCCTCTGGATCCGACTTGGTCATCATCAGAGTCGTTGGTCTGGGATTATTCTGTACAGGTTCACTGGAAGCTGGCCTTGACATGGCCCTCTCTCGTTTGAAACATTCCTCTCGCTCCATAGTCTCACGGATTTCCCTTTCAACTGGAGTCTCTGGTTCATCATAATGCGACCGGTAGCTGGTATCATCCAGACCAGAGTCATCTGAACACGGGCTAAACTGCGTATACTGATAGTCACCAAGATTTAAATTGTCAGAATCCGGATCTTTCTTGGGTCGCTCCAAGGTGCGCATGGGGGTATATATGATGCTATTTCCACCCTGCTTTATGGTAGCTTGTTGTACCTGGGCCTTGCATTGTTCCTCCATTTTCTGCCACTGTTCACGAGCCAGCCTGAAATCCACATGCTCTGTACTGACATTCTCACTCTGCATCTCCTGAATCACACAGTAGTCTTGCGGCAACTTCTTGTCAAGCTCGGATGTCGAGGCTGACAAACGCTGCAGGCCGTGCTTTACATTTTGTCTCGGATCCACTTCGTTCTCTGAGATTTTGGATAAACTGCTGTAGTGTATGGAATCCTTACAGGAAATGTCCTCAAGCTCACATTCAGTGGAACTTTCTGGCTGCTCAAGAGTGTCAGCACTTTCTGTCAACACTGTTGGATCTTCATCTTCATCAGGTTCAGGTTTAGTCTCAGACCGGATGTTAATTTCATCTTCCATTCCGTGGTTTTGGTCATTTGTTTCTTCGTTGACTTCAAGGGCATCGGATTCCAAAATGCCCCCAAACTCATCTTCATCGACCACAGGAGAAAACATGGTCTTCCACTGCTCCTCAGCATCACTGTCCGATGACACAATAGCCATCTCCACATGCAGGCAGTCGCTCAGGT